>NC_041392.1:196224-208198 GCF_002162155.2 Triticum dicoccoides
TCGCCTAAGGTATAAAAATCCTACCGAGTGAAGAGCAAACCTCTCACTCGGGGGCTTAGCTGCAGCCCAGTGCTCGCCTAAGATATAAAAACCCTACCGAGTGAAGAACAAACCTCTCACTCGGGGGCTTAGCTGCAGCCCAGCGCTCACCTAAGTGGATTAAGGAATAAGTCGATTGCAGTAAGCGCCCTGCTTTGAACCTGCAAAAGACATTTCGAGCCAAGAGCAATCATATTCAAACGACAAATTCAAGTTCGGATCGATACCTAAAGGAACCGGAAGTGCTCAGGCGCTAAGCCCGTTAAGGTTTATCGGTTACAATTCCACTCGGCATACCGAGGCAAATTTAAAGCGTCGAGCTTAGAAGAAGTTTTTTACCCCTCCTGTGGAGGGCTGGAAGGCGCAACAAACTCATCAAGATCAATCCCATCTGCGATCCGAGTGGCAGCCGCAAGGAAAGTTTCCATAAAGGACCTGAAGTCGTGTTTCTTGGTGTTGGCCACCCGGAGGGCCGCCAGCTTGTCTTCTCGCGCATCTTTGCAGTGAACTCGGGCCAGACACAGAGCAACATCTGCACCGCACCGAGCCGAGGATTTTGTCCACTCCTGCACTCGACCAGGGATCGTGTTCAAGCGAGCCATCAGCGACTCGAGGTCATTCTGAAGAGTCTCCCCGGGCCAAAGCATCGAGTCGATGCGAGATGTGGCGACCTTCAGCCTTGCAAGATAGTCCACGACAGCTGCAACACGGGACTCCAGTCAGAAAACATTCATGGCAGCTTCGTCGTCCATCGGAGAATTGACGGGGTCAAGGTTTGGTTCCAGCCGGCTAGTTTCTTCTTCAAAGTTTTGACAAAATTCTGCAAGGACGATCACCGAGTCAAGGCAATGGTCGAATGGAAAAACCACGGTTGGAAATGATCGCCAAGCATAGAGATTTACCTTCAAGCATAAGAAACAGCTTCTTGGCAAGACCATTCAGGAAGGCCTCCAGATCTTTTTTCTTCCCAAGAGCAGCTTTCAGATTGGCATTTTCTTGCTCAAGCTTGGCGATTGAAGCTAACTTCTCGTCAACAAGCTTGACCTTCTCAGCTAGTTCAGGGTCCTTCTTCCGTTCGGCCTCCCTCACCTTACCTGCAAGTTATAGCAAGATCAGATTTTGAAACAAATAAAGGGAAAAAGCAGTCGTCAAGGTCTCACCAAACATACCTTCAGTCTCCTCCTTTTCCTTCGTCAGATTCTCCTGAACCAGCTTCAAATTCAGCTCGAGCTGAATGTGCTTGTTTTCCAGCTCAGAGTAGCGAGCCACAAGATCACAGGAGTTCTGCGAAGAACCAATCGACTAAAATGTCAAATATAATTCACTTCCGAGTGAAAAAGGAAAAATCACGCGTTTCTAAGACTACAGCCGAATACGAGCATTCGACCGTAGTCTCGGGAACTACACCAAGTGGGTGCACTCAGCGTGCCCCCACTAATCGACCAGTCGAAGACAGAGTCGACCAGTCGACCGGTTTGCGAAACCCATTCGCCTTAGTCGAATGACGGAAAGACTGAAATTATAAAGCCTAAGGCCGACTGCCCGCAGTCGACCTTAGCCTTGGGGACTACACCCAGTGGGTGCACTCAGAGTGCCCCCCCTAATCCTATTTGAAGACAGAGTCGACTAGTCGACCTCAAAAAAAACAAGATGTATTCTTTAAGACTGTAACCGACTGCCAGCAGTCGACCACAGTCTCGGGGACTACACCCAGTGGGTGCACTCAGCGTGCCCCCACCGGTTTGCGAAATCCATTCGCCGTAGTCGAATGGCGGAGAGACTGAAATTATAAAGCCTAAGGCTGACTGCCCGCAGTCGACCTTAGCCTTGGGGACTACACCCAGCGGGTGCACTCAGCGTGCCCCCGCTAACACGGAGTTTAAATCGACACACCCAGTGGGTGACTACTATAAATTCTGGAAAGAAAAGTTTTTAGATAGCATATCCTGACAGAACAAGTGGTGGTCGACTGACCTGAACATTCCTTTGAAGGGCGGAACTAGCGTCGTAAGCTGCCTGGCTCGCATCCCGGATGGTCTTCAACTGCTCCATCATGATCCCTGCCTGGCGTATCGCCTCCTTTGCAGCGCCAGCTTGGTCCTCTGGGACGTGGTGCGTCGTGAAGAGGGAGGGCTGCGGAGCACTCGTCAGCGGATCTGCGAAGGACACAGTGTGTCGAGTGGTGTTCTCCTCCGCGACCAGAGTCTCAGGCACCGTCACATCCTGGGGCGCCCTGCTGGCAGACGCTTTCCTTCTCATTCTGTGCTTTAGTGGTTCCTCGTCTTCATCATCATCAGGGAGAGTGATAACAACATTGGATGGAGCTACAGAAAAGAATCAGAATTAGAGATCATGAGTCAGTCGACTAGAAACGGTGTTAAGAGTATAATACCAGGTTTTGAGGTTGCTGCGTCCTCCATCTCATGATCGTCAGCCCGGGCTGAGGTCTCAGAAGTAGCAGCACTGCAACTCCAAAGAGTCAGTCGACTAACTCCAGCGCCAACCAGAGATAAAGTTCACACAAAACAAGAAGACATAAGCAATATGATTACCCTGATATGGTGGGGATGGACACCTTCATCTTCGGCAGGTGCTTGGTCGGCTTCGACGGGGCCGCCCTGGGCTGCTTCGGCGCCTTTTCAGTCGGCGCCGGAGAGGTGGTCCGGGGGCGCTTGGTCGACTGAGTAACAGTCGCGACCCCCTCGCCGCGTTCAGTCGCAGGGTCATGGACAAGTTTCGACCGCCTTTCCAAGCGCGGTGGTGCGACCTCCTCCTCCTCCTCCTCTTCCCCGTCCTCATCGTCATCATCATCATCGTCATCGTCATCATCATCGGCCTCGGCGGCGTCCGAGTCCCACTCCTCCTCCTGGCTCTCGCCCCCGCTCGCTTCTCCCTCCTCAGTCGGAGCCTGCGCTCCGTTGGGCATCGAGTACAGTTCAGTGAGGGCCTGAGAGACAACAAGACAAAGATCAGTCGACCGATCAGCAGAGAAAGCAGAAATAAAATATGATGAGAATACAACGGGAAGTGGGGCAGACATGCCTTGTTTGGATCACTGTGGCAGTCGAGTGGAGGAATCCTTCTGGCCCCGCGAGGGTTGTCCTTGTTCCCAGTAACAGCGGCCATCCACCTTTCCAGAGTGGCATCGTCGACTGCTTCTGGATTGACCCGAGTCACATCCTCAGTCCTGCAGTACAACCACATGCAGTGGCTCTGGAACTGAAGAGGCTGGATTCGGCGCCTAAGGAAAACTTCCAGGAGATCCATGCCCGTCACTCCCTCCCGAACCAACTGAACTACGCGCTCCATCAACATCTTCATGTCAGCTTTCTCCTCCGGAATCAGCTTCAGGGAGGAGGGCTTGTTCACTCGGTCCATGGTAAATGGAGGGAGCCCACTCGACTGCCCCGGTGTCGACTCATCCTGGGAGTAGAACCAGGTCGACTGCCAGCCTCTGACTGACTCGGGAAATGTCATGGCTGGGAAGGTGCTCTTGTTTCTCACCTGGATCCCCAGACCTCCACACATTTGGACCACTCGGGTTCTTTCGTCGCCTGGACTCGCCTTCTTCACAGTTTGAGAGCGACATGTGAATATGTGCTTGAACAAGCCCCAGTGCGGTCGACATCCCAGAAAACTCTCGCACATGGACACAAACGCGGCAAGATAGGCGATAGAATTCGGGGTGAAGTGGTGGAGTTGCGCTCCAAAAAAGTTCAAGAAACCATGGAAGAAAACGCTCGGCGGCAAAGAGAATCTGCGGTCTACATGGGTAGCCAGAAGCACGCACTCACCATCTTCCGGTTGGGGCTGCCACTCTTTCCCCGGAAGCCTCGCAGCTCCATGGGGGATCAGGCCCTCGTTGGCCATGTCGAGGAGATCATTCTCCGTGATGGTCGACTGGATCCAATCTCCCTGGACCCATCCTTTCGGCAGGCGGGATCTGGACGAAGACCCACCGTGGCTGGTGGATCTCCCCTTCGCCTTCTCCGTCGCCGACGCCTTCTTCGCGCACTCCAGCGCCGCTGTCTTCTCCTTGACCATGGCTTCCGGCGGGGCGCGTGAGGAGAAGTGGTGCGGAGGCGAGAGCGAGCGCGTTGGGCGGAGACGAAGGAGGCAGAGAGAGGGAATGCTGGGGCACTGTTCAAAAAACCCTCGCCGGGCGCATTTATAAGATCCCTTCCGAGTGGATGACAGGTGGACCCGGCAGATCTAATCATATCCTGGAACTGTTACGCGAGCGGGATACGTGGCGAAGAAAGCGGCGCGGGGATCGAGGCATCTATGTCCCGTCCCATCCGAACGCCGCGGTCCGCTCCGCTTCGTGCGTTTCCCCAAATTTCGCATCCCGCGGAATCCGCGAATGGCAGATCAGTCTGTCAGGCGCCGGATTTCCTGCGATCCGTCGCTCGGAAATCGACGAAGACCGAAAGATCACTCGACGAAAGAAAAGAATGGATCGAGTCGACTGAAGACAAGTTGCTCACTATCAACGAAGAGATTCTCTGGTTCAGAACAACGCACGACCAGTGTGCAAAGGTTAATCGGAAACAGCATCAACTCCTCCGTCACTCAAAGCCTCAATCCATTCGGGGGCTAATGATGGAGTCATGTACCTAGGGTAGGGTCACATACCTGATCTAAGTACCCTACCCAAGGACACCCTTAGAAGAGGTCACCTTCCAGTCGACCAACGAGGGGTTCACTCGACTGACTTGAAGGACTCGACCACGAAGACTCACTCGACTACCAGGAGGACAAAAGGCACTCTGCACTGCAACGGCATGTAGTTAAGTAGACTTTATGATAGTTAAGACACTTTATGTGGGACGTTACCAGTAACGCCCCGGACTAAATACACCTTAAACCCTCCATTACGTGGGCTGGCTTGGGTCCTGGCGCACTCTATATAAGCCACCCCCCTCCACAGGCAGAAGGGTTCGGCATCCTGTAATTCGTATACACATAATCCACTCGACCGCCTCCGGGCTCCGAGACGTAGGGCTTTTACTTCCTCCGAGAAGGGCCTGAACTCGTACATCTCTTGTGTTTACAACCTCTCCATAGCTAGGACCTTGCCTCTCCATACCTAACCCCCACTCTACTGTCAGACTTAGAACCACGACACCGCCTGCTTAGCCTTCTTGGCTGGGTTACTGCCAAACCTCCTGGCCAGGCAGCACTTCTGTCCACCGGTTGAAGCAGCCAGCAGCGGCATAGAAGGGCCAGCTCCTGTCCCCGCGCCCCCGCCAGGTCAGCACTGCTCCTCGATGTCCTCGTCATCGTCTGGCCAAGACCGGACGTCGCTGACTCCTCCTCCACCGCCACCCGAGGATCCGCCTCCTCCGGTGATCACCTCCTCACCGCCTTCCTCCATGGCGGCCGCCCCAAGCTTGGGGTCGCCCACATCACTGTCCGCACGGCCCGGCATTGCTACATCTTGAGCTTGTGTTGGTTTTCCTTGAAGAGGAAAGGGTGATGCAGCAATAGTAGTGAGGGAGTCCAGGATTAGGGGGTATCCGGACAGCCGGACTCTATACTTTGGCCGGACTGTTGGACCGTGAAGATACAAGACTCAAGACTTCGTCCTGTGTCCGGATGGGACTCTCCTTTGCGTGGAAGACAAGCTTGGCAATCCGGATATTAGATTTCCTTCTTTGTAACTGACTCTGTGTAAACCCTAGCCCCCTCCGGTGTCTATATAAACCGGAGGGTTTGGTCCGTATAGGGATGATCATAACAATCATAATCATCATAGGCTAGCTCCTAGGGTTTAGCCTCTATGATCTCGTGGTAGATCAACTCTTGTAATACTCATATCATCAAGATCAATCAAGCAGGAAGTAGGGTTTTACCTCCATCGAGAGGGCCCGAACCTGGGTGAAACATTGTGTACCTTGCCTCCTGTTACCATTAGCCTTAGACGCACAGATCGGCACCCCCTACCCCAGATCCGCCAGTTTTGACACCGACATTGGTTCTTTCATTGAGAGTTCCTCTGTGTCGTCGCTGCAAGGCTCGATGGCTCCTTCAATCATCAACAACAATGCGGTCCAGGGTGAGACTTTTCTCCCTGGACAGATATTCGTGTTCGGCAGCTTCGTACTACGGGCCAATTCGCTTGGCCATCTGGAGCAGATCGACAACTACGCCCCTGACCATCAGGTCAGGTTTGGGAACCTGAACTACACGGCCGATGTCCACGGAGACTTGATCTTCGGCGGATTCAGGCCTACGCCAGGAGCGCCGAACAGTCACAACGAGCACGGCTTAGACCTGCTGTCGGACAATACTCAGGATATCGCGCCTACAGAAGCCCCGAACCTAAATCCGGGGCAGATTGCGCCGTCCGAGGACGGGTGGATGGGCCCCGCCCCGGAGGCCGCACACTCACCGGCGGTAGAGCCGAACACAGACTTCATCCCCAAGGAAACATGTGTCTCCGGACCCCTGGACTTGTGTCCGGTTGTAGGTCCCAGACCGCGCACCCCCGGGCCCGTCAATTCTGGCTGGGCTCCAGTAATGGAATTTGCCGCTGTGGATATCTTCCAGCACTCGCCCTTTGGCGACATGCTGAACTCGTTAAAATCTCTCTCCTAGTCAGGAGACTCTTGGCTGAACTATGCCCGGCTCAAGGGGGAAGAAGGCGACGAAGAAATTTGTTGCCCACCCACCACCCACTTCATAGCCACTGTCGACGACGTAACAGACATGCTTGACTTCGACTCTGATGACACCGATGGTATGGACGTCGGCGCAAGAGACGATTCAGAACCACCACCCACGGGGCGCTAGACTGCCAACTCATCATACGATATATACATGGTGGATACGCCTAAGGACAATGGCGACAGAATGGAGGATAAAACCCCCGGACAAAAGCCAAAACGACGGCGCAGACGCCGTTCTAAGTCCAGTCACAGTAAAAATAGCGATAATAATGCTAGAAAGATCGACACCCCAGTCAACTTCGAAGGCAAAAACAACCATATGCACCCAGCGATGGAGCAGGATGCGCCAGGTCACGCCGAACACGGCCCGGAACAAACGCCCGATCAAAGTGATCCTGAGGGACGAGCTCATCAAACTGCCCCGGGACAGGAGCACAGTCCGGACGACGACGCATTCATCATCCCGGAAACACGCTTGGAACGAGATAGCCTCCATAGAAGGCTTATGGCCACTGCGAGAAGTCTAAAAAAGTAGAAGCAAAAGCTTAAAGCCGCACAGGAAACGCTCAATCGCAGATGGAATAAAGTACTAGACACTGAAGAAAAGTACGACGACGATCGCCAAATAAAGAGCTATCCAAAGCGCAAGCTGCTACCAGAATTCAACGACGAGGCCGTTCCACCGAAGAACAATACGGCCAGTAGGCCGAACCAACCACTTTGAAACCGCAATTGAGCAGCTACTGACGCCGCACACAATTTACGTGAGCTCCTGGATAAAAAGGCCGGCGCGACCAGGTCCATCTATGGATCTAGAGAACACGCCCCGACATAGGACTATGGTCACCAAAATGATCAGACCGATCGGGTACCAGTTCGGAATCAGCACCGGACACAACAACAGCCGACGACATGCCACAACACGTCCAGATACAGAGGGGCTGCTCACCCTCTGTGCTTCACCGAAGAGGTACTAGACCATGAATTTGCACAGGGTTTTAAACCTGTGAACATAGAGGCATATGACGAAACGACAAACCCCGGGGTCTGGATTGAGGATTTTATCCTGCATATCCACATGGCGTGTGGGGACGACCTCCACGCCATCAAATACCTCCCCCTTAAGTTCAAGGGACCAGCTCGGCACTGGTTGAAAAGCCTCCCTGAAAATTCAATCAGGAGTTGGGAGGAATTCGAGGATGCTTTCAGGGCCAATTTTCAAGGGACCTATGTCCGACCTCCGGATGCGGGCGATTTAAGTCACATAATTCAATAGCCCGGAGAGTTCGCCCGCAAGCTTCGGAACAGATTCCTCACTAAGAAAAATCAAATTGTCGACTGTCCGGATGCCGAAGCCCTAGTGGCCTTCAAGCACAGTATCTGGGACGAGTGGCTCGCCAGACACCTCAGCCAAGAAAAGCCGAGGACAGTGGCAGCCCTAACAAGCCTTATGACCCGCTTTTGCGCGGGTGAAGACAGCTGGTTGGCCCGTAGAGGCACCAGCGACCCAAGTACATCCGAAATCAGGGATGGCAATGGGAAGCCACGGCGCAATAAAAACAAATGTCGAAACAAGGAAGAAAGTCCGGACAACACAATGGTCAACGCTGGATTCAAGGGCTCTCGACCCTGTCAACAAAAGAAGCCATATAAAGGCAGCAAAGAGGGACCATCCGTCCTGAACAAAGTCCTAGATAGACTGTGCCAAATTCATGGCACCCCCAAAAAACCTGTGAACCACACTCATAGAGAATGCTAGGTCTTTAAGAAGGCCGACAAATTAAATGCCAAACACAAGGGATGGGAAACACCAAGTGAAGATGAGGATGAGCCTCGCCAGCCGAACACCGGGGGACAAAAAAATTCCCACCAGAGCTAAAAACAGTAAACATGATCCACACGACTCATATACTCACAAGAAGGCACGAACGCGTTCTTAGAGATGCGTACGCTATAGAGCCCGTTGCCCCCAAACTTAACCAATGGTCGGCCTGCCCGATCATCTTCGATCACAGGGACTACCCGACTAGTATGCAGCACGGAGGATCAGCTGCCTTGGTGCTCGACCCAATAATCGACGGATACCATCTCACTAGGGTCCTCATGGACGGCGCAGTAGTCTTAATCTAATATACCAGGACACTGTCCGCAGGATGGGGATAGACCCATCCAGAATCAGCCAAAGTAGCACCACCTTTGAAGGGGTGATACCAGGCGTCGAAGCCCGCTGCAGGGGCTCCCTCGTACTAGAGGTGACATTCGGTTCCCCAGGCAACTTCAGAAGCGAAGAACTACTCTTCACCATCGCCCCCCTCCAAAGTGGTTATCATGCATTGCTCGGGAGAACGACCTTCGCCCGCTTCAACGCAATACCGCACTATGCCTACCTTAAACTCAAGATGCCCGTTCCACGTGGCGTCATCACCGTCAACGGAAATACAGAGCATTCCTTATGCGCGGAAGAGTACGAGATGGCTCTAGCAGCCGGACTCTAAGCGGCCTCTAATACTAGAAAGCATGATTGGTCGTTAAGACCACGGACACGGTTAGACGAGTCTGGCATCCCAGATAAACTTGATCTGGGCGCCACACATGTAATCCAATAGAGGACACCAGGGGCTATAGATAGTTAATAAAGCCCAACTATTGGTTTGACCTTATTAACAGGCCAACGTCTTACACTTTTACTATCCATCGGTGATAGCCAACTCTTCGCACAATTATGTCATACTCTTCCACATAAGTTTTCCTTTTCACAGACACCATTTGTGCGACACCCTCCCGGGATACGGAACAACGGAGACAAAGGCGCAGACGTGCAGCGGGGCCCCGCTCAAAGGTTTCTCTTTAGATTAAGCCCTTGTGTAAACCTTTTTTATTGTCTCTTGTTGCTTACACATCCCATGGGTACTACACCCACAGAGGATACTACCGTCATTGGCATTTCGCCAGAGCAGAATAATGCACGTACCTGGAAATACAGGTTTCATAGTAAAGGGCGTTACTTAGCCCAATATATGTTATAAAGTCCGAATACCTTCGGGAGTGTTCGGCGTCGCGAGTTTGACCTTATATGCATCAGCTCCGAATCATGTCTTTGGTCAAATGTTGGGTTTGCCCGGCTCCTGGGTTTGCCACCTTACGTTCCGTTCTTATCGGCTAAGGCGGCCAAAGGAGAACTACTGCGATTGTGCCCTGGTTATTCTGGATGAGCACCTCAGTAAAGAAAGCAGAAAACTGACTATCATGATATAGCGAGAGACTGTTCAACCACTCGAAGACTTATCGGAATCTTTAGGATTCCTCCACATTAACGAAGGACCGTTTCTCGGTCATGTACACACGTGCCCGTATTCGGATGCACGCAAAAGTACCAGGGGCTATATAGTAGCCCCACCGTCAAACTCCTATGGCTAAGTGAAAGTGTTAGAGCTATATAGTCTGGTTGCCTAGTTTGATGTGCGATCACCTCCTTAATGGACCAAGATGTTGGATCAAGTGTGATTACGCATATTTTCACGAACACCCCCGCATTATATGTGTGGGGCTAAAGCCAACGACTGCTAACTTTCAAAATTGCATATATATACATAAAACGGCCGCACAGGAGGCACAATAACACTTTCGGGCGAAAAGTATAAACATAGCCTTCATAATTAAAATAACATTGTTTTTACAATGAAACGATTGGTCACTCGAACATGACATTCTTAGAGCACTGAGCCTCTATTAAGCGAGAACCTTCTGCTACCTGCTCCAAGATATGCTCGGCCAGATCCTGGCTACCGGCCGGATTCTGGGTCGCAATGATGGTGGCCTCCATATCTGTCCAATATGCTTTAACACGGGCAAGAGCCATCCGTGCACCCTCTATACACGCCGACCTCTTCATGGCATCGATCCGTGATACGGCACCAAGGAATTGTTGCACTAAACCAAAATAACTGTCCGGCTTAGGCCCCTTCGGCCATAGACGGTGTATTACAGACCGCATTGCAAGACCGGATAGCCTATGGAGCTCGGCCACAGCAGCCATCCTCTCACTCAACGGCAATGCGCGCGTTGGAGCACTGAATTGCGACCAGAACAGCTTTTCCACTTCATTATCTTTTTTATCCTCGAAAAACATGGCCGCATCAACCGTACTCTTCGCCAAATCCGCATAGGCGTCTGCAGGACTCCAGCGTCAATCCAGAGGAGCGTACTTCGGATCTAAAAACTTCATCCGCAACAAATAAGGGTTTCCAGCCGCGATTACTCCGGCCTGTCGAAGCTCCTCCCGCGCATCCCTAATCACGGAACGCGTGTCCTTGCACTACAGAAAAAAGACACATCCGTGACATTTTGGGCCGAACGAAATTTTTTTCTGTCATACATATGACACTTCTATGAAGATAATTGTGACAAAACCCGGTATCATCATAGATGTGGTGGGCTCCTACTTCTATGACAAAAAATCATGACAGAAAATGGGCTTTTCGTCCTGGGCAAGCCGGAGATGCAGCTGCATGACATTCTTTGGGCCGTCCATGACGGGAAAAACCATGGTAGAAGCGAGGGCGAGGAAAATTTCGGGGAGTTGCCGGTTACGGTGGGAGGTCAGGGGCCGAGCGATGCGTGTTTCTCTTGTACACGTACGCGCGTGTGTGCGAGGCATTGGTTCTAACTGAACCCGAGCAAGGCGTTGGGCTCTAACTAAACCCGAGCGATTGCACTGCAGGCTACGCGTTGATGAACCTGAGCGATCGATCGATGGTTGTTAACTGAACCCGATCGAGCGATTCCTTCGCTACTGCTGCTAACTGAAGTCGATCGATGCTGCCTCTGGGATGAACAGTGAGCGTTGCGGGGGGGTTTGGATGAACAGTGAGCGGTGGCGTTGCCTCTGGATGAACAGGACCCCGTGGTGTGGTGGAGGGCTGGATGAACAGTAGACGGTGGAGGGGTGCCCGTGGAGGGGTGGTTGAACAGGACCCCGTGGTGTGGAGGGCTGGATGAAAAGTAGATGGTGGAGGGGTGGTTGAACAGTAGCCGGTGGAGTAGCGCACGGTGGAGGCTGGATGAACAGGAGCCCGTGGAGGCTGGAGGAGGTCGACGGTAGCCCGTGGAGGCTGGAGGAGGTCGACGGTGGAGATGAATAGTATCCCATGGAGTCCCATTTTGCGGTACGCCACACCCCTCCCGATGAACAGGACCCCCGTTTCGACCGTAGCGCTCCAACACAAGTCCGTTTCGTCCGTTTTGCGGTACGCCACACCCCTCCT
>NC_041392.1:208684-281515 GCF_002162155.2 Triticum dicoccoides
CGACCGTAGCGCTCCAACACAAGTCCGTTTTGTCCGTTTTGCGGTACGCCACACCCCTCCCAATCAACAGGACCCCCGTTTCGACCGCAGGAGGTCCGTTTCCTCCATTTTGCGGTACGCCACACCCCTCCCGATCAACAGGACCCCCTTTTCGACCGCAGGAGGTCCGTTTCCTCCGTTTTGCGGTACGCCACACCCCTCCCGATCAAGAGGACCCCGTTCCGAATGTAGGAGGTCCGTTTCCTCCGTTCTGTGGTATGCCAGGCCTCGTTTCCATCGCCTGTTCTGTCCAAGCCCTCCCGATGAACACGACCATGATACGTCTCCAACGTATCTATAATTTTTTATTGTTCCATGCTATTATATTACCCCTTTTGGATGTTTATGGGCTTTATTTTACACATTTATATCATTTTTGGGACTAACCTACTAACTGGAGGCCCAGCCCATATTGCTATTTTTTTTGCCTATTTCAGTACTTCGAAGAAAAGGAATATCAAACGGAGTCCAAACGGAATGAAACCTCCGGGAACGTGATTTTTGGAACGAACGTGATCCGGAGAGCTTGGAGTGCAAGTCAAGAAGCTTCCGAGGGCCCCACGAGATAGGGGGCCGCCCCCCTGTAGGGCGCACCCCCTGTCTCGTGGGCCCCTCGGGCGGCCACCGACGTACTTCTTCCTCCTATATATACCTATGTACCCCGAAAACATCCAGGGGCACCACGAAACACAATTTCCACCGCCGTAACCTTCTGTATCCGCGAGATCTCATCTTGGAGCCTTCACCGGCACTCTGCCGGAGGGGGAATCAACCACGGAGGGCTTCTACATCAACATCCTTGCCCCTCCGATGAGTTGTGAATAGTTTACCACAGACCTACGGGTCCATAGTTATTAGCTAGATGGCTTCTTCTCTCTTTTTGGATCTCAATACAATGTTCTCCCCCTCTCTTGTGGAGATCTATTCGATGTAAACTCTTTTTGCGGTGTGTTTGTCGAGATCCGATGAATTGTGGGTTTATGATCAAGTTTATCTATGAATAATATTTGAATCTTCTCTGAATTCTTTTATGTATGATTGAGTTATCTTTGCAAGTCTCTTCGAATTATTAGTTTGGTTTGGCCTACTAGATTGATCTTTCTTGCCATGGGATAAGTGCTTAGCTTTGGGTTCAATCTTGTGGTGTCCTTACCCAGTGACAAAAAGGGTTGCAAGGCACGTATTGTATTGTTGCCATCAAGGATAACAAGATGGGGTTTATATCATATTGCATGAGTTTATCCCTCTACATCATGTCATCTTGCTTAATGTGTTACTCTGTTCTTATGAACTTAATACTCTAGATGCAGGCAGGAGTCGGTCGATGTGTGGAGTAATAGTAGTAGATGCAGGCAGGAGTCGGTCGATGTGTGGAGTAATAGTAGTAGATGCAGGCAGGAGTCGGTCTACTTGTTATGGACGTGAGGCCTATTTACATGATCATGCCTAGATAATCTCATAACTATGCGCTTTTCTATCAATTGCTCGACAGTAATTTGTTCACCCACTGTAATACTTATGCTATCTTGAGAGAAGCCACAAGTGAAACCTATGGCCCCCGGGTCTATCTCTTATCATATTTGCTTTCAATCTACTTTTATTTGCATCTTTACTTTTTGCATCTATCTTACAAGATACCAAAAATATATTTATCTTATCATACTATCTTTATTAGATCTCACTTTCGCAAGTGGCCGTGAAGGGATTGACAACCCCTTTATTGCGTTGGTTGCGAGTTCTCAGTTTGTTTGTGTAGGTGCGTGGGACTTTTGAGGAGCCTCCTGCTAGATTGATACCTTGGTTCTCAAAAACAGAGGGAAATACTTACGCTACACTTGCTGCATCACCCTCTCCTCTTCGAGGAAAACCAATGTAAGCTCAAGACGTAGCAAGAAGGATTTCTGGCGCCGTTGCCGGGGAGGTCTTCGCTCAAGTCAAGACATACCAAGTACCCATCACAAACCCATCTCCCTCGCATTTACATTATTTGCCATTTGCCTCTCGTTTTCCTCTCCCCCACTTCACCCTTGCCATTTTATTCACCCTCTCTTTCCCAATATCCTCCTCTCTTTTCGCTTGCCTTCTTGTGTGTGCTTGTTTGCTTGTTTGACCTTATGGCTGCGCCTAAGGGTCCTGACCACCTTCTCAGAAGGATGGATGAGATTGAATCTAATATTAGAAGCTTTAAGAATTTGCAATTTGAGCATAATAATTTCTTTAGGAAAGAGCTTAAGGAACAAAAAAGTTTTTTGGGGTTTATGAACAAAGAGCTTGATGATATGAACAAAGAATTCTATGGTGTTAACGCTCAAATTACCCGGCTTGAAAATGCTATAGCCAAAATTTCTGACAAGCAAGCCACCTTAGTCAATAAGATGCCCGCTAAACCAGAAAAGTTACATGAAAATAATGATGAGGATCTTAAAGTTATTGATGCGTCTCCGATTAGATCTATGTTTTGCAATTTGAATTTTGATGATTATGGTACTGATGATGAATCAACTTTGCCTAGAAGGCGTCCCAAGAATTCGGAGTCTTTAGATCTTAATGTTAAATTTGGTAAAAGTGAGATTGGAGAATCTTCAACTTCTAATAATATTGAACCTTCTATCTCGGATTTCAAGGAATTTGATTATGATAATTGCTCTTTAAAAGGTTGTATTTCCTTGTTGCAATCCATTGTTAATTCTCCTCATGCTTATAGTCAAAACAAAGCTTTTACCACACATATTGTTGATGCCTTGATGCAATCTTATGATGAAAAACTTAACTTGGAAGTTTCTATACCTAGAAAACTTAATGATGAGTGGGAACCTACTATAAAGATTAGAATTAAAGATTATGAGTGTTTTGCTTTGTGTGATTTGGGTGCTAGTAACTTTATGTGATATTCTAGGTTTCCATGATCTTGATGATTGCTCTTTAAATTTGCACCTTGCGGATTCCACCATTAAAAAGCATATGGGAAGGATTAATGATGTTCTTATTGTTGCAAATAGAAATTTGGTGCCCGTAGATTTTATCATTCTTGATATAGATTGCAATCTTTCTTGCCCTATTATTCTTGGTAGATCTTTCCTTAGAATGATTGGTGCGATTATTGATATGAAGGAAGGGAACATTAGATTCCAATTTCCCTTACAGAAAGGCATGGAGCACTTTCCAAGAAAGAAAGTCAAATTACCTTATGAATCTATCATGCGTGCTACTTATGAATTTAATGCCAAAGATGGCACTCGTTAGATCTATCTTTGCTTTTTATGCCTAGCTAGGGGCGTTAAACGATAGCGCTAGTTGGGAGGCAACCCAATTTTCTTTATGTTTTTTGTTTTTGCTCCTGTTTAGTAATAAATCTTGCATCTACCTTCTGTTTAGATGTGTTTTTATCTTTTAATTAGTGTTTGTGCCAAGTAGAACCTATAGGATAACCTACGATGATAGTTGATTTGATTCTGCTGAAAAACAGAAACTTTGCGCGCACGAATATAATTTTGTTAAATCACAGGAACGTGCTTTTGCATTGATTCTTTTCGCTGCTGTTCAATAAACAAATTGTCCAGGACTTCCTATTTTGGTAGGATTTTTAGAGTTTCAGAAGTTTGTGTTAGTTACAGATTTCTACAGACTGTTCTTTTTTTGACAGATTCTGTTTTTTGTGTGTTGTTTGCTTATTTCAATGCATCTATGGCTATTAAATTAGTTTATAAACCATAAGGAAGTTGGAATACAGTAGGTTTAACACCAAAATAAATAAAGAATGAGTTCATTGCAGTACCTTATGTGGTGGTTTTGTTTTCTTTCACTAACGGAGCTTATAAGATTTCCTGTTGAGTTTTGTGTTGTGAAGTTTTCAAGTTTTGGGTAAAGCTTTTATGGACTATGGAATAAAGGGTGGAAAGAGCCTAAGCTTGGGGATGCCCATGGCACCCCAAGATATTCAAGGATAGCCAAAAGCCTAAGCTTGGGGATGATCCAGGAAGGCATCCCCTCTTTCGTCTTCGTTCATTGGTAACTTTACTTGGAGCTATATTTTTATTCGCTACATGATATGTGTTTTGCTTGGAGCGTCGTATATTATATTAGTCTTTGCTTTTTAGTTTACCACAATCATACTTGCTGTACACACCTTTTGGGAGAAGCCTATTTGATTAGAATTTGCTAGGATACTCTATGTGCTTCACTTATATCTTTTGAGCTTGATAGTTTTTGCTCTAGTGCTTCACTTATATCTTTTAGAGCACGGTGGTGTCTTAATTTTGAAGAAATTGCTAGTCTCTCGTGCTTCACTTATATTATTTTGAGAGTCTTTTAGAACAGCATGGTATTTTCTATAATCATGAAATTGGTCCTAGAATGGTAGGCATCCAAGTTGGGTATAATAAAAACTATCATAGGAAGTGAATTGGATGCTATGATCAATTTGATACTTGATAATTGTTTTGAGATATGGAGGTAGTGATATTAAAGTCATGTTGTTGAGTGATTATGAATTTAAAGAATGCTTGTGTTGAAGTTAGCAAGTCCCGTAGCATGCACGTATGGTTAAAGTTGTGTAACAAATTTGAAACATGAAGTGTACCTGGCTTGTGCATCCTTATGAGTGGCGGTCGGGGACGAGCGATGGTCTTTTCCTACCAATTTATCCCCCTAGGAGCATGCGCGTAGTACATGATCATGCCTAGATAATCTCATAACTATGCGCTTTTCTATCAATTGCTCGACAGTAATTTGTTCACCCACCGTAATACTTATGCTATCTGGAGAGAAGCCACTAGTGAAACCAATGGCCCCCGAGTCTATCTCTTATCATATTTGCTTTCAATCTACTTTTATTTGCATATTTACTTTTTGCATCTATATTACAAAATACCAAAAATATATTTATCTTATCATACTATCTTTATTAGATCTCACTTTCGCAAGTGGCCGTGAAGGGATTGACAACCCCTTTATTGCGTTGGTTGCGAGTTCTCAGTTTGTTTGTGTAGGTGCGTGGGAATTTTGAGGAGTCTCCTACTGGATTGATATCTTGGTTCTCAAAACCTGAGGGAAATACTTATGCTACACTTGCTGCATCACCCTCTCCTCTTCGAGGAAAACCAACGCAAGCTCAAGACATAGCAGACCACGCATTTCGTTCCGACCCAGCCGGTTGGCTCCCCATGAACACGACGATGACGTTGTTTCTCCGTTCCGACCCAGCCATGTACGTATGCACTAGTAGGCGTTCGAGACCCCGCCCGTATGTACACATATATGGCCGTATTTTCTTTCTTGCACCCTGGCCGATGTACGTACGTGTACATGCTACGTGCGCGCCTCTACTACGACATGTACGCGCCTCTACCACGACACGTGCACGCCTCTACATCGACCAGTATATATGTACGTACACGTTCGCGACCAGAATGACAACGCTACGTATGCTTCGACCAAGTGGGTCCTGACTGTCAGGCACTTCCTTGCCGGCGAAGATGTAGCTGGTGGGTTCCAACATTCAGGGGGGTGAATCGTTTTTTTTGCCCGGACGCACTTCCTTGCGTGCGAAAATGTAGCTGGTGGGTCCCAGCAGTCAGGAGGGGCGAATCGCTTTTTTTTGCCCGAACGCACTTCCTTGCGTGCGAAGGTGTAGCTGGTGGGTCCCAGCAGTCAGGGGGGCGAATCGTTTTTTTTTTGCCCGGACGCACTTCCTTGCATGCGAAGATGTAGCTGGTGGGTCCCAGCAGTCAGGGGGAAACATTTTTTTCACGAAGTACAGTGGCCTGTCCGGTGGGTCCCAGCTGTCAGGTGGAGGAATCATTATTTTCCGCGTAATAAGGAGGCACTTCCTTGCTGCGGCCGTGGACCCAGCTGTCAGCCTCTCCACGTACAGTCCACGTCCGATGGAAGTCGTTCCTTGACCACGTTGACCACGCCGTGCCGAGAGCACGAGGACGGTGGACGACGGCGAGGCCTAGGAAGGGGACGACGGGGAGCCGGGGAAGACGCGGCAGTGGAAGCCCGCGCGGAGAGGAGTACGAGGGTTCATTGGTTCGGCTGCGGTGTGAGGCTGCCGTCACCGTAGGGCCTGGCCAACGATGGGAATAGTAGGGGCGGTGAGGCCTCCGCGGCAACACAGCCGGCCACGGGAGGCAGGAGCATGCGGCACGACCGGCGCTGCTTTGGGCGGCTGGAGCAAGAAGACCAGAGGTTGAAGAAGCACTACGGCCGTTGGATGGACATCGTACTGTCACTGGAGCTAGAATCGTTCATATTGACTAAAGTTGACAAAGACCCCCGTCCCAGTCAACTTAGTAGGTCCACAAGTCAGCCTCCCACCATGGTGGGTCCCACCTAGCAGGGGGAGTATTCATTTTTTTGTGCGTAATAAGGAGGCACTTCCGGTGGGTCCGAGCTGATAGCGGGGGGAACGTTATTTTTGCAAAATCCGCTGGCCCGTCCGGTGGGTCCCAGCAGTCAGGGGGAAACGTTTTTTCGCGAAATAAGGTGGCCCGTTGGTGGGTCCCTGCTGTCAGGTGGAGGAATAATTATTTTGCGCGTAATAAGGAGGCACTTCCTTGCGGCCGCCTAGACCCAGCTGTCAGCCTCTCCATGTACATTACTCTTTCGATGGAAGTCGGTCGTTGACCACGTTGACCACGCCGCGCCAAGAGCACCAGGGCGGTGGTCTGGACGACGGCGAGGCCTAGGAAGGGGACGACGCGGAGCCGGGGAAGATGCAGCAGTGGAAGCCCGCGCGGAGAGGAGTACGAGGGTTCACTGGTTCGGCTGCGGTGTGAGGCTGCCGTCGTCGCAGAATAACAGGTGGTGTGGGTGAGTAGAGGGATGGCCTGGCCAGCGGTGGGAGTAGTACGGGGCGATGAGGCCTCCGCGGCATCACAGCCGTCCACGGGAGGCAGGAGCACGCGACACGACCGGCGCTGCTTTGGGCGGCTGGAGCAAGAAGACCAGAGGTTGAAGAAGCACTACGGTCGTTGGATGGACATCGTACGATCACTACAGCTAGAATCGTTTATATTGACTAAGTTGACAAAACCCTTGGTACGCATCAACTTAGTAGGCCCACAGCTCGGATTTGGCAGAGAACATATAGCCCATTTGCGATTTGTAAGAATGTACAACCCATTTTTAATTCTAATGGAATTTACTACAGCCCATTTACAGTTTGTTAAAAGTACAGCCCAACTTCTAGCTAGGACAACGATTAATGATTTCAAACAGCCGCTCAAAACAGAATTCAAAAAAAATTCCACATTTTGATGGGATCCGAAATATTTTTATCCGAAATTTCTAGTCAGGTTAAATATAATTTCAAAACAAAGTTGTATTACGTTAAAATCCAACGAAATATTGCGCGCGCAACAAGTAATGAAATTAAAATTTCCAAATTCCAAAAATAATATATTTTTCAAACTAATTACGTGTTTGGTGCATAGTAACTGCCCAGTTATTATAATTACATCCCATTTATTATTTCTTAAAGTCCATTTTCTTGTTAATCCTAATGCATACCTCCTAGGAAACTTTGCAGCCCATCAGGGCGGAGAATAACAAGTTGACCCGGATATTGTGTACAACTGTCGGCCCAGTTGCATTGCTGATGTTGAAAAAAAGGCCTGCGTAGTACAGTACAACCTAACATGGTTACTCAGCCCACATTCAGCGACGCCAGAAAGGCCCAAACAAGGCTTCTGTACAACTTTTTGAAGTCACTGAGCTCAATCAATAACTTAAGAAAAAAGTTAGATTACTGTGGAACCTAACTAAAAGCTGTCATGAGCAAATAAATAATTCAACGGGTCCCACTTGTGCGTGTGCGCATGTGTATGTGTGCATGTGTGTGTGTGTGTGTGTGTGTGAGAGAGAGAGAGAGACCCATCGGTCGATGCTCGTAAATACATCTTTCAGCCATATGCATTGCTGATGCTCAGTAAAAACTTATATAGTTGACACAATCATATAGAACATCATAGCACACTGAACTTGCATACAAAAATTTCACGTAGGCGGCACAATCAGGATGGAAGCAGTGGATCGCTACGGGAAGGGCTATGTTGAAACCAACGAAGTCGTACATAACTGTTCATCATCTTTATAAATGACGGGGAAATATCTTGAATGTTGTGCAAAGAAAACAGACAGACAACACAATAAGTTCTGCTAGCACATTAAGTTGACGTACAACCCTTTCTAAAAAAAGTTTAGGTACAAAATTAGAACAGGTCACAATCAAATGTACTGGCATATCAGTGCTTCAGACCCATAGCTCGGATTTAA
The DNA here is from genome assembly GCF_002162155.2 of Triticum dicoccoides. Classification (NCBI taxonomy): domain Eukaryota; kingdom Viridiplantae; phylum Streptophyta; class Magnoliopsida; order Poales; family Poaceae; genus Triticum; species Triticum dicoccoides. The sequence continues at coordinate 217,001 of NC_041392.1, forward strand.
CTAGTACTATCTGACAAGATTCAGTTGTTACCGCAAATTAGAGCACATCCAGGCAGCCAGCCCTGCCTCTTCTCCCAAAGAAGCAGTGGCCTCCGCCGCGCGATGGAGTAGGCCCTGTGACATCCATCGTTCCGAGCAACACGGGGAAAGTCTGACGTTGACTCCTGTAATGGACATCGTTGACGGACCCTGGCACCAGCGGCGGCGGCAGGACTTCGATTGATGGATTGACCACTTCTTCGACATGCACAAACACTCGATACAGGTACATCCCTAACGTGGCCCGCGGCGGCCTTGGTGGCGACGAATAGTACAACCCCGGTTCCTGCACCGGTATCTCAACACCAATCACCTTTGGTATGGTGGACGGCTTCTTCATCCATGCCATAAACGTCAGAGCCCAGCTGTCTGGAGGAACAAACATACTTACGAGCTCACCTCCAAAGTCGTTGATAAGCTCGTTCATGGACTCGCTGTTCCAAGCACGTCGAGGCATGCCGTGGAAGGTAAGCTTTGTTAAAAACTCAAGCTCAGAGGGCACCGAGCCCCATCCTAGGTGCCACCGATCAAAGCTCACCAGCGCGCCATCGCAGAACAAACGCCGGGAAGATTCGAACACATGACTGCAGTCGATAGTTGTCCGTAACCTGACGAAGAAATCAGCCGATGGCGGACAGACTACAACGAGCAAGTCACTTATTTGGATGCCGTGCGCAATGCCAAGAGCTTTTACAAGGTCGTCCGGCGAGACGGGAGGCCGATCGCTGTTGATGGTTACCATCAGCACTTTGCCGGCAAACTGGTCGTCAAGCGCCGCCATGCCACTGTTGAGCGACAGCATGCAGCGACTGAAGGCAGGACGGACCACAGGATCTCCGGCTCGGAGATCCGCGTTGACCGGCGACATGATAGTGCGCTTGAGTACAGGGAGTACAGGAGGGGGATTTGGGGAAACTGGAGTGGGAATCGAGATTCCAGAGGTGGGGGAGGGGCGGGAGACTGGGGATGAAAAGGTAGCATGAATTTCGAGCACGCGCCAATATGCTCTCGGCGCGCAAGCGCACGAAAACACCGGTGGCGCACACCGGTCGGCCTAAGAGTCCTTATTCTTTCTTTTTTGGAGAGCCCGGCCTTTTTTCAGGATCTTTTGAGAGCCCGACCTGAGAGTCATAATTGACCTATTTGGCATTGCTTTACTACTCGGCCCATATTCAACGACACCTCACTAGCCCAAACAAGTGTACATCATCGAAAAGACAGTGAGCTCAAATTATATAACTTGAAAAAAGGAGATATACTCTGAACACTGGAGAATGGTGATGCCCTCATTTAGCCCACCAGTAGTTCGAGACAATAAACAGTTCAAAACAACAATATATACAACATTCAAACACTGACTAGTGACTACTACTGACATAAACAGCAAGACATGATAGTTCATAAGAAGTCTTGCTACACCACCAAAACGCACCCATCTGCAGTGCTCAGACTCTCGTGATCCAGACGAGAATGACATTCTAAACAGAAGCAACTATTACATAGTAAGAGTGACATAGACGAGGATGACCAAATGACAAGGAATATGCATAACAAAAGAAAGAACTACCCATCCAGAACCAGCAGCAAAGACAACAAAGTCATTTGACGAGATGATCCAACACCATCATAATTTGCAGCCCCGCTTCAGCGACCAGTGATCCGGAGACACCAGTACTCCACCCTTTCGATGCAACAGCCCAATTACCTATCAACCTGAAGGCTTGAACCACATCACTGCCTGTCGTAATTGAGACATCCACGGATCAAAGTTAATCCGGATGCCTTTGTCATTCTCACCTTCTGTTGGCTGCAGGCTGTATCGTTGACAATCAGGGGAATTTGCTCCCGAATTCCTAGGGCTCGCCGTGTAGACACAATTTTCCATAGCAAACAGAGCCTCTCTGCCATCAAGGTCCTTGCCAACGGTGATCTCCTAGTTAATCAGATAATTGAGTCAGAGAAACAGAGAGTGTGAACCAAGGATGTTTACCCGCCTCCAACTAAAAATCCTAAAGGCCCCAACAAGCTAGTATCCTGCTCATAGACGTAACAGCCACTATCCAGATACTCACGTATTACACGGTGCTTGTATACAGTGGGTTTTTTGCAATATAACTTTTTCGGCTCATGTGTCCGAATGATCATCAGTCTTTTGCCGCCGTCTGATCGAGCGAGGAACCAGTTGTGCTTCCCTGCTTTTGGCAAAGGTGGTGTGATTACAAAGGGCAGTAACTGTAGGGACACTGCATCATATCAAAAAGGACATGCATTGTTGATGTAAGATCAGCATTGTTCAGAGTATGAGTAGGATAATGCAAGAAACAGCATTGATATGTCCCTGTTGGAACTGGGAGGAAAATACAGGGAAATGTATACTGGGTTCGAAAATATAGAAGTGCCATGCATAGTTATACTCATGTTATCTCGCAATCGATTCTTCATAGGAAACTACCATGTCATGCATGTTATGTAATCATGTTCTGTCCTCACAAACAAATTATTCAAGGTAACTAATAGACCATGCATTGTTATATACTCGTGTTCTGTGGGCAAAAATTTTGTGAGGATATTATTCTAGCCATTGATTGCTGAAGGGCGAATATAGGTATGTACACATGGTAAGCATTGCAGGATTTCACTACTTCCAAATATAGAGTTCTCCATATGCACATTTACTTCCCTAATGTATGGTTAGATGAAACCAACAGTGTGGTGCATGTTTCTACATCATGAAAATGAGGAAACTAACATGGCCATTGATACACACTCATATTTAGTAGTAGTATATAGATTACTGTAAAATAAGGATAATATCCATATATTCCTAACCGTTTGATTATTCAGGGTACAAATTGGTTGTAATGACATGGTCACAATCGCATGAATTAACTCATTCCAAATATAGCTGATTTACGACGTCTCTAATATATTGTCATAGTTCTACTCAAATTCTGCTCAAACAGGGATATGCCAATCATCACAAAAAGTTCAAACAGTGTCATGGCGTCATCATTAACATGAGACGGAAACAACTTACACGCGCCATCCCAGCAATACGTGGTGCCGTCTGCTTTGTCGATCGCGTAGATGATGCCATTGTGTTCAATAGCATCACAGATGTGTGTATCAGCTTTGACGATGATCCACTGCGAGCCGAGTTGTCTCCAGCTAAAGAAGGCACCAGCGTAAAGATAGGCGAGTCCGTGGTCGAACAAGGCAATTATCTTGAAGTCTGCATAATTCGCATGTCGTGTGGGCACTTGGCAGATTACAATCTTCTGCAAAACAAGGTCCGTCCAACTGACGTAGTAATCTAGATGACTTGGACCGCGATGGTAATACTCTATATAATCCAACGGAGGAAGGATAATCTCATGGGAGGTCTGGAAGTTCACGAGCACCAACTTTTTACCGTCTTCTCTGAAGGCAGCCATCCAGTGGGAGTTCATGCCGACCCAGTGCATACCTGCCAAGAAGTTTCGGGCGATGGTGATCGGATCGATGTCGAGGGAAATGATGTACGGTGACACACTGCATACCTGCAAAGAAGTTTCGGCTAATGGAGATCAGATTGAAGTCCAGGGGCATCATGCACGCCTCTATATCATGGTGAGCCAATCTCGTAAGACTAGATAGCAGCAAGCAGGGTGTCTTGAAAAGCTTAGGCCTCGCTTCGACGATGGCCGTGTGCATGTCCCTCAAGCATGCAGCCAGCCGCAGGGCGGTCAACATATCCATACATGAATAACAGAGGTCAAGGATGTCACTGGGGAGATTGCTCCAATCGCGGCTCATATGGATACTGCGCGGTTCGCGTTCGGCCATGGTGGAGTTTGGAAGGGGGCTTCATTTATGGGGCAGAAGGATGTCGGTGCTGGAGTGGCTAGCGAGGGAATAGTGGTATTAGGGGAGGCGAGTGAGGCGACGGTACACGGGGGCACAGTGAGATGGAGACGGAGACGGATATGGAGAAGGAGATGGAGATGGAATGGTGCTATGGGAGCGGAGAGGGAGACGAGGCGAGGCGCCAATGTGCTGTACAGCGGCGGTGACAGACTGCACAGTGCACAGGGTGAGGCTGACTTTGGTAACCCGAACACGCCGCCTCGCCTGGACTAGTGTCAGGAGCAGGGTGTTGTCACTTCATTGTGAGGACCGGATGAATAGTATTTTGACCATCAAGTGTACCATAGTTGTACTACTACTTCTACTACTAGTAGGAACATGAGTACTCCAGTATTGTATAGCGGAAATAGGTCTCCCGTGCTAGCATGCCTGTTCACTTCATCGTTCAGGTATCATCCATAGTGTGAGCAGAACCAAATTCTCGTGCATGCCCAATCAACGCCCTTCCGTGATGCATGCAGTGGTCGTTCTGGTGCATCAAGGACGGCATGCAGATTGTTCCACACTTGAGAAGAGAAAAAATGGAAAGGTAGAATGTGGCAGCAGAGGAAGAGAACGCTGGCTAACGAGGCTGGGAGGGGATCGAGCAGGAAGTTAATGCTCCACGCCTAAAGGTTTTGGGAAAACCTGATTTTCATAAGGTGACTTATACTCACCTAAACGGAGGATGTTGTGTCTCCCACTCACGCGCTCAAAAAAAAAGAAAGCTACGACACATTTTTTATCTGTTTGCATAGGTCCCACCTATCAGGAAGGATGGACACGTACACGAACAGGTACGACTCATCAGTCTACCCGCATAGCCTTTTCGTTTAGTCTATCTAGCCGTCTAATCAACTGCCTGCATGCCACTTCTCCCATTTACTTCTCCATCGGGAACCGATTCTCCTCGGCTTCTTCACCTCCCCTTCGTCTTCATTTGCATCCAAACCCCACTGCGTTCACATTGTTTTAACCTCTTTAAATAATCATCTACTACTTCAGTTAGACTAGCCATCTAATCCTAATTCTCCAAACCATAGCCCTCCGTTCCAGCGGTTCCAAATGGCGAAAGAGATCGAGATGCAGGTTTTTAGCGTCCAACATGTCCTCGTCGAAGGCTCGATGCAAATAGTTGCCACCGTCACCGTCCACCCAAGGGTTGTTCGGCAGTGGATCAACAATGTATCCAACTCCCTCGAAAAGGTAGAGATGAGGGTCATCGATCTCGACACAGAGTACACGGGGCGTGCCCCTGGGAAGATCCAGCACGCCGTCGTCCTTCAGCTGTGCCTCAAAGATGATGTTTTGGTGTACCACATCATACACTCGCCCTCCATACCAGGTGAGCTTCACGATTTCTTGTCTCGGGAGGACTTATACTTCTGTGGCGCATCCATCGAAGGGGACAAACAGAAGCTGGAGCCGTACAACCTTGATTTGAAAAGCATCGCTGAACTACAAACCAGAATCAAAATTCATGTAGAAGATTGTGCTAAACAGACACCATCCCTATTCGACGTAGCAAATTTTGTGCTCGGTACAAATCTTCAGAAGGTTGACGAGACGGTGGCATTAAGGTCATCCGGATGGGAGAATTATCCCTTGACGTACGAGCGGATAAAATATGCTGCACTCGAAGCCCGTGTGAGTTTCGAGATAGTTGCAAGGTCCAAAGAGCTTGTTGCGAAGCCGTCTCCCACAGTGAATGAGAACAAGAAGAAGAAGAAGAAGAAGAAGAACAAGAACAAGAAAACGCTGCACCAGCAGGAGGGCATTATGGATGGATGAACTATTTCCTCTCTTGTAAAAAAATTATTTCCTCTCGGTGTATATTGATATAGATGGACTATTTCGATGGTGTGCATGTCTTTGGAACAGAGTAGTAGCGTGGGTCCTCTTGACTATAAAGAACTATTTATCCGCATATATATAGCTTTCTCTGCTACTCCTTCCAGTGATCGGTATGCAGTGCATGTGTCCGTAGACATGACAGCTTGTCCATGGAAGTTCAACTACGGCGACCATCACGTTTCATCTCACGATTCCCACGACGCCTCTCCAACCCACGACACCACACCCCCCGACGTGCGCCTCACCCTTCTCGGCCGCACCACCCCTCTGCCTTTGTGTGCATGACATGTGGGCCACCTAAAATGCGGCGAGCATCAAGTTTCTACCACAGCCACCCGCGATTCCCACGAGGCCGCTTGAACCCATGAAACCACACGTCCCCCGACCTGCGGCTCACCCCTCTTGGCCCCACTGCCCCTCTGCCTTCGGGAGCATTACATGTGGACTAGTCACCTATCGGGTCCACATGTTATTAACTCAAAGGTAGGTGTAGTAAGGCGCTGAAGCTCAATCCCGATGGCCCTGAGAGGGAAGTGTAACTCCTACGCCAGGACTTGTGGTGCTCCCGCAGCACGAACTCGTGCCAAACTCGAGATTTTTTTCTTTACTATACATGCACGCAACGATTTAATGGACATTGTAATCTCAACATGTGATGGGGAGCTCTAAATTTGAATTTGAAACTTATAAAACGAAAAGATTCAAAACAAATAAACTAGTAGAATAATACTTGTTCACGTGCTTGAAATATAAACACTCTAGTTTTAATATACATGTGTCAGAAGACACGACAGCTTGTCCATGGAAGTTGAACCACGGCGACCATCAGGTTTCTTGTTTCTACCACTGCCACACCCACATGCGATTCCCACGACGCCGCTCCAACCCACGGGATGACGTCCCCCGACGTGGACATGGATCCTCTGACGTGGCTATCACTGCCTTGCCCTGCCTTTCCTTCGCTGACAGGTGGGACCCACGCTTATGGGTCCCACATGTCAGTGACAGAATGGTAGGATTGTTCGCATCAGGGGATCCTCATCCCCCCGACGTGCCCCTCATCCCTCTCGGCCCCACCGCTCCTCTGCCTTTGTGTGCATGACATGCGGGCCAGCTGAACTGCGGCGACCATCAACTTTCTACCATAGACACACCCGATTGGACGCGGTTTGCCTGCTCCGCTTCGACCCGTACTCCCACACCATCGAATTTTCATCCAGCGGTTGTGACACATTTCGTTCCGGGCATCAATCCTCAGCTGGAGTACTTATGTACTACAGGTAGTACCCGCCGGTGTGGCCATCTATGCCTCGTAACGCCCCGACGCCCAGCTGTGGCACCCTCGCCACGGCCACGCCACCACCGGTCGGTTCATCTCGAATGAGTGAGTCGCGAACCACGCCACCACCATAAGAATGACATGTGGGCCAGCCGCATTTAAGGTACGCATGTCATTGACTCATAGGCCGGGCACTAAGCCACTGAAGTTCGGTCCCATGGGCCCCGAGAGGGAAATGTAAGTCCTGCGCCAGGCCTTGTGGTGCTCCCGCAGTACGAGATCGTCCCAAAACTAGAATTTGTTTCTACCAACTAGTACTAGTAAGGTACACGTGCATTGCACGCATGAGATTTTGGTGGTTTGTGCATTATGCTTCTACATGTGGAGTTTTCTGGATTCTAACATGTGGCAAAATTTGGTGGAATGTAAGGTTAGGCAAGTTTGATTAACTTAGGTGAGTGTTTGGTTCAAGACACACCTTAGGCAAGCCACACTAAGGCCCCACATGACATACACACAAAAAATGTGGCAAGATTCCCTTAGGCTTGCCAACTTGTGGCTCTCATTTTGAAGAACTAATAACTTTGCCTAAGCTTAGTTGTGGCAAAGTTAGTCATGAATTAAGTTCAACCATGGAGTCTTCTAGATTATACATGCGGCAGAATCTGGTGGATGATATCCAACGGCCAGTAGTGCTCGAATTTGCCATCTTTGTACCATCGGATTGGCTTCATCCGACGACCAACTTTCAAAGTTTTTCACACACTATATAGGGGGTATAGATATAGATGTGCCGGTCCATTGCAATGGATCCAAAGTATATCTATTTAGTGGAGTGCACTCTAAACACATTATCTATTTATTTTTCACTAACCTTCCGTAGCCATGAAACCAAGCCACATAAGCTTCATGGGTGCCCCCCACATCATATTATTCATACTACGTTGATTGAAAAAAAGATAAATCACCCAAAACAAGATCTTCCCATTTTTTGTTCCTACGATGTTGTGCCGTGCACGTACCTACTAGTTGTATAGTGGTAGTACTAGTAATATAGTATTAGGAGTACAAACTTGGTACTAGTAGGAGTAGTACTACGGAATGCTCCTACTCTATCAACGAGCCCCGTCCGACACAAAATTTCTTGGCTTCCGTGCTACAGCTAGATCTTCCCCTTGTTTATGTTTTCCAGCCCGACGGTGGGCGAGGTGTCGGTTTGCTCAACGGCGGTCCCACAAGAAAGTGAAAATGCTAGGCAACATGCCTTCCCTAAGCTATGTGTCGTGCCGGACGGGCCATGTTGTACTCCCGATTCCCGGGCGTGTGGGGGTGCGACATGAACGCGGCAGGCCTTTTCCTTTTACTAGCAATGTGCCCGTGCGTTGCGACGGATCCAAAGTAGTAGAATAGTAGTATTTGTTCACAAACTTGAAAGAAATCACTATTGTTTTTATATACTCCTAATATATTACTCCCTCCGTACCTAAATATTTGTCTTTTCAAGATTTCAAATGGACTATCACATACGGATTATATAGACATATTCTAGTGTTTCTAGCAAGATGCCTGCGCGTTGCACAAAGTTGATGGAAAAGGTAAGCACAACTTATAAATTGACGCATGGAGTACTAGTTACAGTGATTCATAATTAAGCAAAGGGATCGCACATGTCAGTATTGACTGGAACGAGAATGCAACAACACAATAAGAATTAAGGCCACGATGATGCGATCGCAGTGGTGGTTATAGAAGGCAAGAAGAAAAATGGATCCACGAACGTACGACCTCCTCCTCCTCAACTTAGTGCGTCGGGCCACCGACCGGCGGCTAAGGAGCGGTGGCTTTTGTGGCGAGGTCGAGGTGCTTCTCAGCAAAGGCATCCAAGGCTTCTAGCCGGTTGAGGAAGGCCAACGTCGTAGCGTCCTCACTGGCCATGTAGATACCTATGTACACGATTTGGTCGTACACGTGGATGTGTAGGTCGACGAATTCTTGCAGGGCGAGGCGCCTCGTGGCGAGTGCGACCTCCAGGTGGACAATCTTTGTGGCGAAGACGGGCAGTCGCAGGGCCACCAGTGCTTGAAAGAGGTTTCGGCCATGGAGGCCGATTAGGGTGGCAGGCAATGAGGAGCCCGGGCGCGCGGGCTGGAGGAGTACGGCGATGTCATCCGCGAGCTTCTTGAGGATGGTGAACTTGTTGCTGGTGGCAACGATCATCTAGTCCAACTGAGACTCGTAGTTGGTGTCGACGGCGGCCATCCACCAGCCGGTCTCCAACACCATCTGAAGACGATCCTCGGCGCCATGTCGCAGGCCGGCGTCGTGGACCATCTGTCGCAGCCGCTGGCCGCTCACGCGCATCGCCGCCATGGGTCTGGAGTGAGCTCTTTTGCTCTTAGTGTAGGTGCTTAGGCAAATGCTTAGGTGTGTACGATGTGGTAGATGCATTGGAATGGAGGGGCACCTTTATATGAGGGCAATGAGGGCAAACTGTGTTGCATTCACATCGTGCAGCCTCTTTTCCCGGACCTCCTCACATTACTTCCCTCATGCATTAATTGAAGGAGAATGCATTGGCCGTTCAACATATCAGGAACCGCTACTCCCTCCCTCGTCTGCATTAAAGCCGTATCGGGAACTGCACCACCCGCTGTCAAATCGAATACTCCCTCCGTCTAGGTGAGTGTTAAGTCATCTTACGAAAACCAAATAGTAAACACATAGGCGTGGTGCATTAACTCTCACGTTGTTTCTTATTTTTTGACATAAATAGAGGAATCAACCAAGAAGAGATGTGGGGCTTGTATGCTTTTAATGACTTGAGACTATCAAACATGACATGAAGTGGTCAGTTCGTTGCACAAGAATAAATACAACCCACGTCAGCACACACGCATCTTATAGCATCACATCCAATGGCTATAAAAGATGAATGAGACCAAATTATATCTCATCTAGATGAGTTCTAGCAAAACTATATTAATAATACTTAGTACTCCTGCGCCATGTATCATATATTTGTATCATGTAGTACTTTATTTATTGCCATGTATGACACATAGTTCACGAGCGCTCTCTATATGTACCACCTTTTTTTTAATTTCAAGTTTTGCTCCATGGCGCAATCCATCGATACTACTAGTGTACAAAAGTGGAGTATATACATTTTTAAAAGGCTAGAGGGCGGGGCAGTCTAGCTCGGTCGGTTTCACGAGAGGCGAGGGCCTTTGTGATTTGACGGCTCATTACTGTTGTCAAATCGAATAGTACTGCGCCGCCCGCTGCATGCCCAGCGCCTCCATTAAACCCCTCCATTAAACCCGCATGCAAACCAAGAATCCTACTCCGGCCACACGTCCGTTCATGAGCAGGCCGAAATTAAACGCAACACCGGCCGAGCTCCTCCCGCCCGCCCTCAGTTTAAATGAGGCCAGACGCCGGCCAAGCTCCTACCGTCCGCCCTCTATTTACACGAGGCCAGACAGACAGCGGGCAAGAATCGCGCCCCTCCGCCGCTCCCCCATCTCCACCTTCACCAATTTCTCCACTCTTCCGATGGCTTCCGATGAGCCGTTGTCTGGCATATTACCCGGCTGGGTGGCCCGCCGAGCCCTCCGGATACGAGCGAGGCCGCTCGGTGCTTCACCAACCTCGCTTGGCTTGACGGAGCCAGTTGCCGCCCCAAGCAGGCGCATGGTTCAGCAACTCGCCGCTCCAGTTCAGCTCGATGAGGAGTGGCGAGTTGCTCCACGCCGGCACGGCCGCGAGCACGCCGGTACGGGCGCCGTCGCTGCCGCGTCGTACCGCGCCACTAGTGTCTGCGGTGGCCGCGCCTCTTGTGTCTGTGGGCGCGCCTCCCGTTCCTGAGGCAGCGCCATGCAGGCAGAGACAGAAGCCGGGTGCATGGAGAGCGACGAGTCGGTGGCCAGCTTCTCCGTGTCCGCCGCCATCATCGAGGAGAAGTAGAACATGGGAGGCCGCCGCCACTTGGTACCCATGAAGGCCACCGCCGAGGCGACGACCGCGGATTCAGGTGGTTTCTTTGCTGCTTCGTCTCTTCCGAGGACCTTCGTCGACCCCGCAAGTGTTTGACGGACATGAGGAAGACAAAGGGATCCGCGGGCGGCCATTTAGAACTAAAATAAGTCTAGATATATCCATTTCTTGGACAAGTATTTCCGGACGGAGGGAGTATTAATTATACAAGAGAGACGGATTGGCACCTCTTAGTTCATGTAAATGTAATGAAATCCATCATGTTTATATGAAGATCCGGATTTTTTATACGAAATCCTTCATGCTTATATGAAATCAGTCCGTGTTTGCAAGAACTTCATCTGGTTGGTTAGAGTTGTAAAAATGTATGCCGCTGGCGTTTGATGTCGTCCTCCGCGGAAGGAAGCGGGAGGAAATTTGCCGGCTGCCATTGGAGATGCTCTTTATGCTGGAAATAATAGAGTGACATCCAATCCATTTGAGTTAATTGCCTGTATGATTGTCCCTCTATAAAAAGTTAATTGCATGTACAGTGTACGCGTGACTTGCAGGGTGGCTACAGCTTCGTACAGAAAGTTAAAAAGAAACAAGTCCATCCTTAATATTCTAAGTACTCTGTGGGTTCCACTGTCAGTACAGCAGCGAAAGAAGTATATATTAAATAAGTAGAGTAATAGATAATATAAAAATCTAAAGTTAAAAGACAGAATTCGAACTCAAGTCATCGCGTTGCAAGCATCTGGCGCTAACCAGCCCAGCACATTTTTGTTGTAGACCATGCTGGAGATATATCTCCATGTCTAGTCTTATATATACTCCATTCGTTCCTAAATATTTGTCTTTTTCAGATTTCAAATGGACTACCACATACGGATGTGTATGTTGACATATTTTAGAGTGTAGATTCACTCATTTTGCTACGTATGTCTTTTCAGGATGGGGTCAGATTTTCCTTGATTTATTTATGAGGTATCCAGATGGCACTGCACCGCCAAGAAAAGAGGATAACATCAAAATTATGGTCTACTTTTTTGAGTAAGTTGGTAAGGTCCGGTCATAGTCACTTGTTGAAATCTCTAAAAATACAAATACTCCCTCCGTCCGGAAATACTTGTCATCAAAATGGATAAAAGGAAATGTATCTAGACGTATTTTAGTTTTAGATACATCTCTTTTTATCCATTTTGATGACAAGTATTTTCGGACGGAGGGAGTAGAAAACAGAGTTGGTGATGATGGTGTGCGTGCCATCCTGCAATATAGGCCGTCGGATTTATATCTAATGGATAGGAAAGAAACTATGGCAATTTTGCAAAAATATACCCACACGTCTCTCCACGTCCGCAAATAAAGCCTTCCCTCGTTCAGCCTTTTCTCTCACAAGATAAACTACTCATACAAATGCATCTTGATGTTCCGTGCAACGCACGGGCAGCTAGCTAATTTCTTTTAAAATAGTTGCTGCTATAATTGGGTTGAAGTGATATATTTTATGTCTGCCCCGAATGATTTCAGATTCACTGGTAGTAACAAAGAAAAGGTTGCCTTGTTAATTAATAGAAAACATGGTGAAAACTATCACCTGAGGCCGGTAAAAACAAGGCACACTGGGTTCAGCGTCATCGTCACTACAGCTGTGCGCGCGCGAGAAGTCTACATATCGAGGGGGCTACCGAGCGAGGCACCGAGATACAATGTTTGAGAGAGAAACCAATTGATAGATTATGATCAGATCGAGTTGTCACCCTTCTTCTGTCATTGTTGGGGGGGGGGAGAGAAAGACGTATCGAGAGTGTGCGCAGTAGGCACATAGGCACAACTAGCGAGTGTGTGTGTGTGTGTGTGTGTGTGTTTGAAAGAGGAGTAGATAGATTATTATCAAGATCGATGTGCCACCCTACTCCTTCGGTGTCGGGTAGTGTGTGTGTGTGTGTGTGTATGTTTGAGAGAGAATCCAGTCGATAGATTAGTATCAAGATCGAGGTGTCACCCTACTCCTTCGGTGCCGGGTAGTGTGTGTGTGTATGTTTGAGAGAGAAGCCAGTCGATAGATTAGTATCAAGATCGAGGTGTCACCCTACTCCTTCGGTGTTGGGAAGTGTGGGTGTGGGGGGGGGGGCAGTGACACTCACATATCTCTACTCTTATAAAAAAACAGAGTTGGTGATGATGGTGTTCCTGCCATCCTGCAATATAGGCTATCTGATTTATATCCGACGGACAGGAAGGAAAATATGGCATGCAAACGTATACCCACACCCCTCTCCGCATTTGCAAATAAGGCATTCCCTCGTTCATCCTTTTCTCCCACAAGATAAACTTCTCATACAAATGCATCTTGATGTTTCATGCAACGCATGGGCATCTTGCTAGTAGGGAGAAGGAGTTTGTGTGACACATATCTAGCTATATTAAGGGATAGGTAGATAGCATATGTGTGAGAGACATTATTATAATTTGAGACATTAGGGGCTGTGGGTGGGCGGAATTAAAGGGGTGGGCGTGTTAGACATAGAGAGTGTGTGTGTGTTTCTGTGTGAGAGACTTGTAGGATGGGGTAGAAAGACGAATTTAACCCTGACGGAGGGAGAGAAATACACGAAGTGCGCGTGTGTGATTCCGATGCCCACAGGGAAATGAGATATGTATGCATGTGAGAGAGATTGCACAGTTCATTCACGTATCACTATCTAGCGATCGTGGACGTGCATCGCTTGAACATAAGTCAATATCTACTTCGTATCGTGGCCAAAGGTACAATAGTGATTCAACGCTATAAAATTTGGACACTCACATATCACATTTTTTTCTATTTAAACAAACCTTTTCAGTTGTGCATGCCAAAGTTATAGTGATGTTTCTTCAAACAACCAATGTAGCTATCATGTACATGCACCATTGTTACTCTTGCATTCAAATTCATTAGTCTTGGATGATTTAAGTTTCTATTTTGAAGTAATATATGTAATATTCATATATGAATTCAACGGGTACGCAATTTATGAAATGGAGGCTATGTAATCATATGAGGTAGCACTTTTAAGTAGCTGACTACAATATCCATTTCTTTTTGTGCGCCTCTACACTAACACGTCAATGCATTATGTTTAAAGTAAATAACCAATGGCACTAAATTATCTATTTACACGAGAAATACATAGGCTGAACGTTTGATCCCTTTTTTGTGAACGCGCCACTACACCTGTATGATTGGCCGCGCCCGTGTGAACGTCCAAGTTATCGGCGCATCATCCCGAGTTATTGTCTTTTTTTCTGGGGTGGACTTCACACCAGTTATTAACTGCTGACGCGTGCCCCGTGTACACAGTCTAGCATGACCTTCCCGCTAGCACGGTCCAAAATTAGTTGAAACTAGATAGGAACGATCCCGCGGGCGGCAAAATCTCCCGCCTCCTTCTAAAATTTCTGCCACCTTAGTCTAGCATGCGAAATCCCCCTTTTGTCCTTGGTGCACAGAGACCAACAGTTACAATACCGCCCTCATCTACATGATAGGTCGGGGCTGCTTTGGTAACTTCCGGTTCCCCCCACTACACGGCACCCCCATTTCCTCTCCCCCTCCCGTAAAAATGACTAACTCCACAGCACCAGAGCATCTTACAACACGCCATCCGTACTTCATCGCCCTTTCTCCCCTCCCCTCTCGAAACCCTAAACTGCTCATCCACCGGCGTACCATAGCCCATTCACTGCCAGCGGCGTCCACCTCGCCGGATCTGCTTCTGCGGCCGCATCTACCCCTCCCACCTCCCCTAGAAACAAGTAGACTGCTCATCCACCACTGTACCACAGCCCATTCAGTGCCGGCCTTGTCCACGGTGCCGGATCTGCTTCACAGGTACTCTCGTCAACCGCCGCGCATCTGCAGCGGCTCATTCGTACTCCCCACCGGAGACGCTTCGTCCACACCCCCCGGGGCCGCCCCACCGACGCCCCCGTTGATGGCCTCTGATCCTCTAAGCTGACACCTTCCTCAACCCTACCGGAGCCGCTTCGCCGACACCTTCCTCAACCCTACCGGAGCCGCTTCGCCGACACCATCGTCAACCCTATCGGAGTAGCTTCGCCTATACCATTCTCAACCCTACTAGGGTTGCTTTGCCTACTCACAAGTCCACGGCCTCAGATCCGCTTCCTCGCACCCTCATCCAACCTACCGGAGCAGCTTCTGATGCCCCGTCCACGGCCGCAGATCCGCATCATCGACACCACCCTTAACCCAACCACCGGAGCAGCTTCTGACGCCCCGTCCACGACCGCAGATCCGCATCGTCCACACCATCCTTAACCCAACCACCGGAGCAGCTTTTGACGCCCCGTCCATGGCCGCAGATCCGCGTCGTCGACACCATCCTTAACCCAACCACCGGAGCAGCTTCACCTACGCCCTCGTCCATGGCCACAGATCCGCTTCGCCCACACCGTAGTCCAACCTACCGGAGCCGCTCCACAAACACCCTACTCGACAGTTCTAGATCTCCTTATCGGACCCTAATAGCCAGCGCAGCGTCATCACCCTCGACGTTTCTAACCCGATTCCCACTGTCTGGAGAGATGCCAAGCACCCGCCACGGCCTAGGTACTTGTCACCTTTAAACCCGTCCAGCATCACCTGCCTGATGTACTTCAAATATACTAACCTGTCGCAGTTACCTGTTATGCAGTTGGCAAAAACTACCAGGACGATGTTTCTTCTGGATCTAACAGCTTGGCCAACCAAGATCCTGGACTGAGGCATTGCTATGATCTTGTAAGCGCGTCTCTCTCTCTCTCGTATTGTTCTGTGCCTGCCAACGTGCTTTGCTAGGATTTTCGACCAGTAATCCCTTTGTGCAGACAATGATTTCTACTACTGGCTGCTAAATTAGATATGTAGGTGTCATACATGATACTACCTCGTACCTCTGTTCCTAAATATAAGTCTTTCTAGATATTCCACTATGGGCTACATACGGAGCAAAATGAGTGAATCTACACTCGAAAATGCATCTATATACATCTGTATGTGGTCCATACTAGAATCTCTACAAAGACATATATTTAGGAACAGGGGCAGTACATTACACAAAATCGTAGGTGGCATGTAGGAATTACAGTGCACTACATTAGGCTCCCTTAGAGTGCCTGCTAGTCCAGCATACAGAGTCATGGCTAGTTTATGGTACGCACACAATCGTTAATTGGTGGTTTAAATATGCGCAAGGGATATGCAATGTAGTAATGTAGAGATGTCTGAAATTAGCCATGTCAACTTGCAGATAAGGTTACACAATGAAAAAGTACAAGATGTATGTGGCAATTTCATGGAACATCGCAAAAAAAGGAGAGGCAGCGGTGAGCCTATACAGTGTGCTATGGTACATCACTCCTCCATTGCAATCATTGTGACATGTTATTTGTATGCCAGTTCTATTAGCCAAGTTTCTTACGGACAGTTATTACGAGTTATCCTAAGAAAATAAGCACCTGTGAATATAAGCTCCATGTAATAAGCCAACCCGTTCTTTTCATTGCATTTTCAGCTTATCTTTGGTATGATCAATGGAAAGTCTAGATTGCATTATATATTTTTCATTTTGCTGCCCATATGGAAATTAATTTGACTTGCAAACATCACAAATTGAACCCAGTGCAGTAATTAATATGATAGGAAAACAGACCATCACTATTTGCTCAAAACGCAAATACAAAGATACCATCTACTTGGCACAATCTACTTTGGTCAATGTTTTCCATAGAGATCCCATTGCCTAATTTAAACGAAGAATGCATGACCCACATTTAAATGAAGAACAATTATTTATTGAAATTCGATGGTCCAAGTGGCTGGTTATTATCATATAGCAGCACCACCTGAAAGCATCATATAGCAGCAGCAGCAGCTCATAGCAACTCATCATACAGCAGCAGCAATCTGCAATTCATCATCTACCAGCAGCAGCTCATAGCAATTCATCATATAGCAGCTGCAGGAACAGCTCATAGCAATTCATCATATAGCAGCAGCAGGAGCAGCTCATAGCAGTTCATCATATAGCAGCAGCAGGAGCAGCTTGTAGCAACTCATCATATAGCAGCAGCAACAGCTCATAGCAATTCATCATATAGCAGCAGCAGCAGCTCATAGCAACTCATCATACAACAGCAGCAACTCATAGCAATTCATCATATAGCAGCAGCAGGAGCAGCTCATAGCAATGCATCATATAGCACCAGTAGAAGCAGTGTTGGGGAACGTAGCAGAAATTCAAAATTTTCTATGCATCACCAAGATCAATCTATGGAGTAATCTAGCAAGGAGGGGAAGGAGAGTGCATCTACATACCCTTGTAGATCTCTAAGCGGAAGCGTTCAACTGAACGGGGTTGATGGAGTCGTACTCGTCGTGATCCAAATCACCGATGATCCAAGTGCCGAACGGACGGCACCTCCGTGTTCAACACACGTACAGCCCGGTGACGTCTCCCACGCCTTGATCCAGCAAGGAGAGAGGGAGAGGTTGGGCAAGACTCCGTCCAGCAGTAGCACGACAGCGTGGTGGTGGTGGAGGAGCGTGGCAATCCTGCAGGGCTTCGCCAAGCACCGCGGGAGAGGAGGAGGGAGAGAGGTAGGGCTGCGCCAAGAGGAGAAGAACTTTGTGTGTTGGGCTGCCCCTTTGCCTCCACTATATATAGGGGGAAGGGGGGCTGCCCCCCACCTAGGGTTCCCTCCCTAGGGGTGGCGGCAGCCCCCAGATCCCATCTGGGAGGCGGACAAGGGGGGAGAGAGGGGGGCGCCCACTAGGTGGGCCTTAAGGCCCATCTGGACCTAGGGTTTGCCCCTCCCACTCTCCCTTGCGTCTTGGGCCTTGGTGGGGGGCGCCCCAGCCCACCTAGGGGCTGGTACCCTCCCACACTTGGCCCACGCAGCCTTCTGGGGCTGGTGGCCCACCTGGTGGACCCCCGGGACCCTCTCGGTGGTCCCGGTACATTACCGATATCGCCCGAAACTTTTCTGGTGACCAAAACAGGACTTCCCATATATAAATCTTTACCTCCGGACCTTTCCGGAACTACTCCTGACGTCCGGGATCTCATCCAGGACTCCGAACAACATTCAGTTAACACGTAGTTACTTTCCCTATAACCCTAGCGTCACCGAACCTTAAGTGTGTAGACCCTACGGGTTCGGGAGACACGTAGACATGACCGAGACACCTCTCCGGCCAATAACCAATAGCGGGATCTGGATACCCATATTGGCTCCCACATGTTCCACGATGATCTCATTGGATGAACCACGATGTCGAGGATTCAACCAATCCCGTATTCAATTCCCTTTGTCTAGCGGTATGTTACTTGCCCGAGATTCGATCGTCGGTATCCCGATACCTTGTTCAATCTCGTTACCGGCAAGTCTCTTTACTCGTTCTGTAACACATCATCCCGTGATTAACCCCTTGATCACATTGTGCACATTATGATGATGTCCTACCGAGTGGGCCCAGAGATACCTCTCCGTTTACACGGAGTGACAAATCCTAGTCTCGATTCGTGCCAACCCAACAGACACTTTCGGAGATACCCGTAATGCACTTTTATAGCCACCCAGTTACATTGTGACGTTTGGTACACCCAAAGCATTCCTACGGTATCCGGGAGTTGCACAATCTCATGGTCTAAGGAAATGATACTTGACATTAGAAAAGCTTTAGCATACGAACTACACGATCTTTGTGCTAGGCTTAGGATTGGGTCTTGTCCATCACATCATTCTCCTAATGATGTGATCCCGTTATCAACGACATCCAATGTCCATGGTCAGGAAACCGTAACCATCTATTGATCAACGAGCTAGTCAACTAGAGGCTTACTAGGGACATGGTGTTGTCTATGTATCCACACATGTATCTGAGTTTCCTATCAATACAATTCTAGCATGGATAATAAACGATTATCATGAACAAGGAAATATAATAATAACCAATTTATTATTGCCTCTAGGGCATATTTCCAACAGTCTCCCACTTGCACTAGAGTCAATAATCTAGTTCACATCGCCATGTGATTAACACTGATAGGTCACATCGCCATGTGACTAAAACCCAAGAGTTTAATAGAGTCACCAATCTAGTTCACATCACCATGTGATTAACACTCATTGAGTTCTGGGGTTTGATCATGTTCTTCTTGTGAGAGAGGTTGTAGTCAACGGGTCTGAAATTTTCAGATCCGTGTGTGCTTTGCAAATTTCTAGGTCATCTCCTAGATGCAGCTACCACGCTCTATTTGGAGCCATTTCAAATAACTATTCTACTATACGAATCTGGTTTACTACTCAGAGTCATCCAGATTAGTGTCAAAGCTTGCATCGGCATAACCCTTTACGACGAACTCTTTTACCACCTCCATAATCGAGAAAATTCCTTAGTCCACTAGTTACTAAGGATATGTTTGACCGCTGTCTCGTGATCTATTCCTGGATCACTCTTGTACCCCTTGACTGACTCATGGCAAGGCACACTTCAGGTGCGGTACACAGCATAGCATACTATAGAGCCTATGTCTGAAGCACAGGGGACGACCTTCGTCCTTTCTCTCTATTCTGTCGTGGTCATGTTTTGAGTCTTACTCAATATTCACACCTTATAACACAGCCAAGAACTCCTTCTTTGCTGATCTATTTTGAACTCTTTCAAAACTTCTCACGGCGTGTGTTCATTTGAAAGTACTATTAAGCATTTTGATCCATCTCATAGATTTTGATGCTTATTGTTCAAGTAGCCTAATCCAGGTTTTCCATTGAAAAACACTATTCAAATAACCCTATATGCTTTCTAGAAATTCTACATCATTTCTGATCAACAATATGTCAACAACATATACTTATCAGAAATTCTATAGTGCTCCCACTCACTTCTTTGGAAATACAAGTTTCTCATAAACTTTGTATAAACCCAAAATCTTTGATCATCTCATCAAAGTGTGTATTCCAACTCCAAGATGCTTACTCCAGTTCTTAGAAGGATTGCTGGAGCTTTGCATACTTGTTAGCATCTTTAGGATTGACAAAAACCTTCTGGTTGTATCACATGCAACCTTTCCTCAAGAAACTTGTCGAGGAAACAATGTTTTGACATCCTATCTGCAAGATTTCATAAATAATGCAGTAACTGCTAATACAATTCCAACAGACTCTTAGCATCGCTACGAATGTGAAAGTCTCATCGTAGTCAACTCCTTGAACTTGTCGGAAACATCTTAGCGACAAGCCGAGCTTTCTTAATGGTGACAAATACCATCATTGTCTGCCTTCCCTCTCAGAATCCATCTGTACCCAACAGCCTTACGACCATCAAGTAGTTCTTTCAAAGTCTACATTTTGTTTTATATATGGATCCTCTCTCGGATTTTATGGCCTCGAGCCATTCGTCGGAATCAGGGCCCACCATCGCTTCTCCATAGCTCGTAGGTTCATTGTTGTCTAGCAACATGACCTTCAATACAGGATTACTGTACCACTTTGAAGTAGTACGCATCCTTGTCACCCTACGAGGTACGGTAGTAACTTGATCCGAAACTTCATGATCACTATCATAAGCTTCTACTTCAATTGGTGTAGGTGCCACAGGAACAACTTCCTGTGCCCTTCTACACACTAGTTGAAGTGACAGTTCAATAACCTCATCAAGTCTCCACCATCCTCCCACTCAATTCTTTCGAGAGAAACTTTTCCTCGAGAAAGGACCCGTTTATAGACACAATTACTTTTGCTTCCGGATCTGAAATAGGAGGTATACCCAACTGTTTTTGTGTGTGCTATGAAGATGCATTTATCCGTTTTTGGGTTCGAGCTTATCAACCTGAAACCTTTTTTTACATAAGCGCCGCATTCCCAAACTTTTAACAAATGACAGCTTAGGTTTCTCTAAACCATAGTTCGTATGCTGTCATCTCAACGGAATTACGTGGTGCCCTATTTGAAGTGAATGCGGTTGTCTCTAATGCCTAACCCATAAACGATAGTGGTAATTCGATAAGAGACATCATGGTATGCCCCATATCCAATAGAGTGCAGCTATGATGTTCGGACACACCATCACACTATGGTGTTCCAGGCGGTGTTAGTTGTGAAACAATTTCCACAATGTCTTAATTGCATACCAAACTGATAAATCAGATACTCATCTCTATGATCACATCATAGACATTTTATCCTCTTGTCATGACGATCTTCAACTTCACTCTGAAATTACTTGAACCTTTCAATAATTCAGACTTGTGTTTCATCAAGTAAACATACATCATCTACTCAAATCATCTGTGAAGTAAGAACATAATGATATCCACTGCGTGCCTCAGCACTCATTGGACTGCACACATCAAAATGTGTTACTTCCAACGAGGCTAGTCATCTTGCCCATGTGGTATGATTTGCATGTCTCAAGTGATTCAAAATCAAGTGAGTCCAAACGATCCATCTGCATGGAGTTTCTTCATGCGTATATACCAATAGACGCGGTTCGCATGTCTCAATCTTTTCAAAAACGAGTCAGTCCAAAGATCCATCAACATGGAGCTTCTTCATGTGTTTTATACCAATATGAATCAAACAGCAGTGCCACAACTATGTGGTACTATCATTACTATCTTATATCTTTTGGCATGAACATGTGTATCACTACGATCGAGATTCAATGAACCATTCATTTTAGGTGCAAGACCATTGAAGGTATTATTCAGAGCAATCATTATTCTCCTTAAATGAATAACCGTATTGTGATAAACATAATCCAATCATGTCTACGCTCAATGCAAACACCAAACTCGATGGTAGAGGGAGCATGCAATGCTTGATCACATCAACCTTGGAAACACTTCCAACATACATCGTCATCTCACCTTTAGCTAGTCTCCATTTATTCCGTAGCTCTTTTATTTCGAGTTACCAACACTTAGCAACCGAACCGGTATCTAATACTCCGGTGCTACTAGGAGTACTAGTAAAGTACACATGTATATCCAATACAATTCTATCGACCTTGCCAGCCTTCTTATCTACCAAGTATCTAGGGTAGTCCTGCTTCAGTGACTGTTCCCCTCATTACAGAAGCACTTAGTCTCGGGTTTGGGTTCAACCTTGGGTTTCTTCACTAGAGCAGCAATTGATTTGCCGTTTCATGAAGTATCCCTTCTTGCCCTTGCCCTTGTTGAAACTAGTGGTTTTACCAACCATCAACAATTGATGCTCCTTCTTGATTTCTACTTTTGCAGTGTCAAACATCGCGAATATCTCAAGGATCATCATATCTATCCCTGATATGTTATAGTTCATCACGAAGCTCTAGCAGCTTGGTGGTAATGACTTTGGAGAAACATCACCATCTCATCTGGAAGATCAACTCCCACTCGATTCAAGTGATTGTTGTACTTAGACAATCTGAGCACAAGCTCAACGATTGAGCTTTTCTCCCTTAGTTTGCAGGCTAAGAAATCGTCGGAGGTCTCACACCTCTTGACGTAGGCACGAGCCTGAAATCCAATTTCAGCCCTCGAAACATCTCATATGTTTCGCGACATTTCGAAATCGTCTTCGGTGCCTCAATTCTAAACCGTTTAACATTACTGAACTATCAAGTAGTTATCAAAACGTGTATGTCAGATGTTCGCAACATCCATAGACGACATTCGAGGTTCAGCACACCGAGCGGTGCATTAAGGACATAAGCCTTCTATGAAGCAACGAGGACAATCCTCAGTTTATGGACCTAGTCCGCATAATTGCTACTATTGACTTTCAACTTATTTTTCTCTAGGAACATATCTAAAACAGTAGAACTAAAGCGCGAGCTACAACATAATTTGTAAAGTCTTTTTGACTATGTTCAGGATAATTAAGTTCATCTTATGAACTCCCACTCAGATAGACATCCCTCTAGTTATCTAAGTGATTACATGATCTGAGTCAACTAGGCCGTGTCTGATCATCACGTGAGACGGACTAGTCAAACTCGGTGAACATCTTCATGTTGATCGTATCTACCATACGACTCATGCTCGACATTTCGGTCTCCTATGTTCCGAGGCCATGTCTGTACATGCTAGGCTCGTCAAGTTAACCTAAGTGTATTGCGTGTGTTCCGAGGCCATGTCTGTACATGCTAGGCTCGTCAACACCCGTTGTATGTGAACGTAAGAATCTATCACACCCGATCATCACGTGGTGCTTCAAAACGACGAACTTTCGCAACGGTGCACAGTTAGGGGGAACACTTTCTTGAAATTTTAATGAGGGATCATCTTATTTACTACCGTCGTTCTAAGCAAACAAGATGCATAAACATGATAAACATCACATGCAATCAAATAGTGACATGATATGGCCAATATCATTTTTCTCCTTTTGATCTCCATCTTCGGGGCTCCATGATCATCATCGTCACCGGCATGACACCATGATCTCCATCATCATGATCTCCATCATCGTGTCTTCATGAAGTTGTCTCGCCAACTATTACTTCTACTACTATGGCTACCGGTTAGCAATAAAGTGAAGTAATTACATGGCATTATTCAGTGACTCGCAGGTCATACAATAAATAAAGACAACTCCTATGGCTCCTGCCGGTTGTCATACTCATCGACATGCAAGTCGCGAATCCTATTACAAGAACATGATCAATCTCATACATCACATATCATTCATCACATTCTTCTGGCCATATCACATCACATAGCATACCCTGCAAAAACAAGTTAGACGTCCTCTAATTGTTGTTTGCATGTTTTATGTGGCTGCTATGGGTTTCTAGCAAGAACGTTTCTTACCTACGCAAAACCACAACGTGATATGCCAATTGCTATTTACCCTTCATAAGGACCCTTTTCATCGAATCCGATCCGACTAAAGTGGGAGAGACTGGCACCCGCTAGCCACCTTATGCAACTAGTGCATGTCAATCAGTGGAACCTGTCTCACGTAAGAGTACGTGTAAGGTCGGTCCGGGCCGCTTCATCCCACAATGCCGCCGAATCAAGATAAGACTAGTAACGGCAAGCAAATTGAACAAAATCAGCGCCCACAACTACTTTGTGTTCTACTCGTGCATAGAAACTACGCATAGACCTGGCTCATGATGCCACTGTTGGGAACGTAGCAGAAATTCAAAATTTTCTACGCATCACCAAGATCAATCTATGGAGTAATCTAGCAACGAGGGGAAGGAGAGTGCATCTACATACCCTTGTAGATCGCTAAGCGGGAGCGTTCAAGTGAACGGGGTTGATGGAGTCGTACTCGTCGTGATCCAAATCACCGATGATCCAAGTGCCGAACGGACGGCACCTCCGTGTTCAACACACGTACAGCCCGGTGACGTCTCCCACGCCTTGATCCAGCAAGGAGAGAGGGAGAGGTTGGGGAAGACTCCGTCCTGCAGCAGCACGACGGCGTGGTGGTGGTGGAGGAGCATGGCAATCCTGCAGGGCTTCGCCAAGCACCGCGGGAGAGGAGGAGGGAGAGAGGTAGGGTTGCGCCAAGAGGAAAAGAACTTTGTGTGTTGGGCTGCCCCTTTGCCTCCACTATATATAGGGGGAAGGGGGGCTGCGCCCCCACCTAGGGTTCCCTCCCTAGGGGTGGCGGCAGCCCCCAGATCCCATCTGGGAGGCGGCCAAGGGGGGAGAGAGGGGGGCCACCACTAGGTGGGCCTTAAGGCCCATCTGGACCTAGGGTTTGCCCCTCCCACTCTCCCTTGCGCCTTGGGCCTTGGTGGGGGGCGCCCCAGCCCACCTAGGGGCTGGTCCCCTCCCACACTTGGCCCACGCAGCCTTCTGGGGCTGGTGGCCCCACCTGGTGGACCCCCGGGACCCTCCCGGTGGTCCCGGTACATTACCGATATCGCCCGAAACTTTTCCGATGACCAAAACAAGACTTCCCATATATCAATCTTAACCTCCGGACCATTCCGGAACTCCTCGTGACGTCCGGGATCTCATCCGGGACTCCGAACAGCATTCGGTTACCACGTACATACTTTCCCTATAACCCTAGCGTCACCGAACCTTAAGTGTGTAGACCCTACGGGTTCGGGAGACACGTAGACATGACCAAGACACCTCTCCGGCCAATAACCAATAGCGGGATCTGGATACCCATATTGGCTCCCACATGTTCCACGATGATCTCATCGGATGAACCACGATGTCGAGGATTCAACCAATCCCGTATTCAATTCCCTTTGTCTAGCGGTATGTTACTTGCCCGAGATTCGATCGTCGGTATCCCGATACCTTGTTCAATCTCGTTACCGGCAAGTCTCTTTACTCGTTCCGTAACACATCATCCCGTGATTAACCCCTTGATCACATTGTGCACATTATGATGATGTCCTACCGAGTGGGCCCAGAGATACCTCTCCGTTTACACGGAGTGACAAATCCCAGTCTCGATTCGTGCCAACCCAACAGACACTTTCGGAGATACCCGTAATGCACCTTTATAGCCACCCAGTTACGTTGTGACGTTTGGTACACCCAAAGCATTCCTACGGTATCCGGGAGTTGCACAATCTCATGGTCTAAGGAAATGATACTTGACATTAGAAAAGCTTTAGCATACGAACTACACGATCTTTGTGCTAGGCTTAGGATTGGGTCTTGTCCATCACATCATTCTCCTAATGATGTGATCCCGTTATCAACGACATCCAATGTCCATGGTCAGGAAACCGTAACCATCTATTGATCAACGAGCTAGTCAACTAGAGGCTTACTAGGGACATGGTGTTGTCTATGTATCCACACATGTATCTGAGTTTACTATCAATACAATTCTAGCATGGATAATAAACAATTATCATGAACAAGGGAGTATAATAATAACCAATTTATTATTGCCTCTAGGGCATATTTCCAACAAGCAGCTCATAGCAATTCATCGTATAGTGGATCAGAATGAAAATTTGGCAAAAAATCAGAGGAGATCCTCACCTTGTTGGATGAGCTCATCCTTCAACAGCACCTCAAGGCCATGGCTTGGGAGGAGGGGAGGGAGAATAAGGTGCCTTCTGCCGCAGTGTGGCATCAGCCGTAGTTGTGCAGCGCCCGCCGGAGTAGTGCGTTGGACGAACCATAGTGGAGCACCTGCTGGAGACCATGAGAATGAGGGGCGGCGCCAGAGGGAGGAGCAGCCAGGGAGATTTTCCCCTACCCGCCGGCCATGTAGCCTAGCTGGAAATAGCATCATCGAGGACCAGGCCAGATGGGACCAGTGGCAACGGCTCGCTGGAGGAACCCTAGTGCTACAGGCAGGGGATCGAGGTAGAGGGAAAGGGGAGAGGAGATGCAAGCGGGCAGGGCAATGAATGCTTGTGTGTTTGTTTTTACTTGAGTGTCAGGTGTGACACGGGCGTCAGCAGTTGCATTTTGAGTGTAATATAGGCAGACAACAGAGTCATTTCACTATTCCCCTTCCCTTCAATTTTTAGTGAGGTTCCACCCGAAACATCCCCCTCCAAAGTGAAATTAGTTAAGGCCAAGCCCATAACTCAAAAATGACTTCTTTACATCTTTTATGGCTTATTTTGACAATATGCCCTGAAAAGGCGGAATCGAACTGGCCCTTAACCTGCAATTCAATTGTGCGTGCAATGATGAATAACTCATGCCTGCTATCTGTACATTTAGGCATCATCATACATGGCATAACCTAATACATGTGCATTCCATTGTAGAATCTGGAAGATGCAATGTTTATGTTAGTTCATACGTTGCACATGATGTTTAAATGCCCCTTAAATCTGGCCAGTCAAGTGATGGTCTTTAAGCCTCCTTCTTTGCTTCTTTTCTTGATATGTAAGATTTGCTAACACATCTGTTCAATTGCTTGTTTGCATCAGCCAGCCATACTAGGACTGTTTGCTTTGATTACTTGTTGTTCTTGACCTAACACTCTAATAGAGCTTGTCAACGACTTAAACACTAAGGGCTGCTGTAGTGGGGCCTTGTCTAACTCATAGGTGACATAAAGGTTTGACTGTACACTACAGTAGGCTCTCCAAGAATTATCCCTTGACGTACGAGCGGATAAACTATGCTGCCCTCGATGCCCGTGTGAGTTTTGAGATAGCTGCAAGGTCCAAAGAGCTTGTTGCGAAGCCGTCTCCCACAGAGAAGAAGAAGAAGAAGAAGAAGAAGAAGAAGAAGAAGAAGAAGAAGAAGAAGAAGAAGAAGAAGAAGAAGAAGAAGAAGAAGAAGAAGAAGAAGAAGAAGAAGAAGAAGAAGAAGAAGAAGAAGAAGAAGAAGAAGAAGAAGAAGAAGAAGAAGAAGAAGAAGAAGAAGAAGAAGAAGAAGAAGAAGAAGAAGAAGAAGAAAACGCTGCACCGGCAGGAGGGCATTATGGATGGATGACCTATTTCCTCTCTTGTAAAAAAAATTATTCCCTCTCGGTGTATATTGATATAGATGGACTATTTCGATGGTGTGCATGTCTTTGGAACAGAGTAGTAGCGTGGGTCCGCTTGACTATAAGGAACTATTTATCCGCATATATAGCTTTCTCTGCTACTCCTTCCAGTGATCGGTATGCAGTGCATGTGTCCATAGACATGACAGCTTGTCCATGGAAGTTCAACTACGGCGACCATCACGTTTCATCTCGCGATTCCCACGACGCCTCTCCAACCCACGGCACCACGGCCCCCGACGTGCGCCTCACCCCTCTCGGCCGCACCACCCCTATGCCATTGTGTGCATGACATGTGGGCCACCTAAAATGCGGCGAGCATCAAGTTTCTACCACAGCCACCTGTGATTCCCACGACGCCGCTCGAACCCATGAAACCACACATCCCCCAACCTGCGGCTCACCCCTCTTGGCCCCACTGCCCCTCTGCCTTCGGGAGCATTACATGTGGACCAGTCACCTATCAGGTCCACATGTTATTGACTCAAAGGTAGGTGTAGTAAGGCGTTGAAGCTCAGTCTCGATGGCCCTGAGAGGGAAGTGTAACTCCTGTGCCAGGGCTTGTGGTGCTCCCGCGGCACGAACTCGTGCCAAACTCGAGATTTGTCTTTACTATACATGCACGCAACGATTTAATGGACATTGTAATCTCAACATGTGATGGGGAGCTCTAAATTTGAATTTGAAACTTATAAAACGAAAAGATTCAAAACAAATAACTAGTAGAATAATACTTGTTCACGTGCTTGAAATATAAACACTCTAGTTTTGATATACATGTGTCAGCAGACACGACAGCTTGTCCATGGAAGTTGAACCATGGCGACCATCACGTTTCTTGTTTCTACCACTGCCACACCCACATGCGATTCCCACGACGCCGCTCCAACCCACGGCATGACGTCCCCCGACGTGGACATGGATCCTCTGACGTGGCTATCACTGCCTTGCCCTGCCTTTCCTTCGCTGACAGGTGGGACCCACGCTTATGGGTCCCACATGTCAGTGACAGAATGGTAGGATTGTTCGCGTCAGGGGATCCTCATCCCCCCGACGTGCCCCTCATCCCTCTCGGCCCCACCGCTCCTCTGCCTTTGTGTGCATGACATGCGGGCCAGCTGAACTGCGGCGACCATCAACTTTCTACCACAGACACACCCAATTGGACGCGGTTTGCCTGCTCCGCTGCTATGCTCCGATCCGTACTCCCACACCATCCAATTTTCATCCAGAGGTTGTGACACATTTCGTTCTGGGCATCAATCCTCAGCTGGAGTACTTATGTACTACAGGTAGTACCCGCCGGTGTGGCCATCTACGCCTCGTAACGCCCCGACGCCCAGCTGTGGCACCCTCGCCACGGCCACGCCACCACCGGTCGGTTCATCTCGAATGAGTGAGTCGCGAACCACGCCACCACCATGAGAATGACATGTGGGCCAACCACATTTAAGGTACGCATGTCATTGACTCATAGGCCGGGCACTAAGCCACTGAAGTTCGGTCCCATGGGCCCCGAGAGGGAAATGTAAGTCCTGCGCCAGGCCTTGTGGTGCTCCCGCAGTACGAGATCGTCCTAAAACTGGAATTTGTTTCTACCAACTAGTACTAGTAAGGTACACGTGCATTGCACGCATGAGATTTTTGTGGTTTGTGCATTATGCTTCTACATGTGGAGTTTTCTAGATTCTAACATGTGGCAAAATCTGGTGGAATGTAAGGTTAGGCAAGTTTGATTAACTTAGGTGAGTGTTTGGTTCAAGCCACACCTTAGGCAAGCCACACTAAGGCCCCACATGACATACACACAAAAAATGTGGCAAGATTCCCTTAGGCTTGCCAACTTGTGGCTCTCATTTTGAAGAACTAATAACTTTGCCTAAGCTTAGTTTTGGCAAAGTTAGTCATGAATTAAGTTCAACCATGGAGTCTTCTAGATTATACATGCGGCAGAATCTGGTGGATGATATCCAACGGCCAGTAGTGCTCGAATTAGCCATCTTTGTACCGTCGGATTGGCTTCATCCAACGACCAACTTTCAAAGTTTTTCACACACTATATAGGGGGTATAGATATAGATGTGCCGGTCCATTGCAATGGATCCAAAGTATATCTATTTAGTGGAGTGCACTCTAAACACATTATCTATTTATTTTTCACTAACGTTCCGTAGCCATGCAACCAAGCCACATAAGCTTCATGGGTGCCCCCCCACATCATATTCTTCGTACTACATTGATTGAAAAAAAGATAAATCACCCAAAACAAGATCTTCTCGTTTTTTGTTCCTACGATGTTGTGCCGTGCACGTACCTACTAGTTGTATAGTGGTAGTACTAGTAATATAGTATTAGGAGTACAAACTTGGTACTAGTAGGAGTAGTACTACGGAATGCTCCTACTCTACCAACGAGCCCCGTCTGACACAAAATTTCTTGGCTTCCGTGCTACAGCTAGATCTTCCCCTTGTTTCTGTTTTCCAACCCGGCGGTGGGCGGGGTGTCGGTTTGCTCAACGGCGGTCCCACAAGAAAGTGAAAATGCTAGGCAACACGCCTTCCCTAAGCTATGTGTCGTGCCGGACGGGCCATGTTGTACTCCCGATTCCCGGGCGTGTGGGGGTGCGACACGAACGCGGCAGGCCTTTTCCTTTTACTAGCAATGTGCCCGTGCGTTGCGACGGATCCAAAGTAGTAGAATAGTAGTATTTGTTCACAAACTTGAAAGAAATCACTATTGTTTTGATATACTCCTAATATATTACTCCCTTCGTACCTAAATATTTATCTTTTTTGAGATTTCAAATGGACTATCACATACGGATTATATAGACATATTCTAGTGTTTCTAGCAAGATGCCTGCGCGTTGCACGAAGTTGATGGAAAAGGTAAGCACAACTTATAAATTGACGCATGGAGTACTAGTTACAGTGATTCATATAATTAAGCAAAGGGATCGCACATGTCGGTATTGATTGGAACGAGAATGCAACAACACAATAAGAATTAAGGCCGCGATGATGCGATCGCAGTGGTGGTTATAGAAGGCAAGAAGAAAAATGGATCCACGAACGTACGACCTCCTCCTCCTCAACTTAGTGCGTCGGGCCACCGACCGGCGGCTAAGGAGCGGCGGCTTTTGTGGCGAGGTCGAGGTGCTTCTCAGCAAAGGCATCCAAGGCTTCCAGCCGGTTGAGGAAGGCCAACGTCGTAGCGTCCTCACTGGCCTTGTAGATACCTATGTACACGATTTGCTCGTACACGTGGATGGGTAGGTCGACGAATTCTTGCAGGGCGAGGCGCCTCGCGGCGAGCGCGACCTCCAGGTGGACATTCTTTGTGGCGTCGGCGGGCAGTCGTAGGGCCACCAGTGCTTGAAAGAGGTTTCGGCCATGGAGGCCGATTAGGGTGGCAGGCAATAAGGAGCCCGGGCGCGCAAGCTGGAGGAGTACGGCGATGTCATTCGCGAGCTTCTTGAGGACGGTGAACTTGTTGCTGGTGGAAACGATCATCTGGTCCAATTGAGAGTCGTAGTTGGCGTCGACGGCAGCCATCCACCAGCCGGTCTCCAACACCGTCTGAAGACGATCCTCGGCGCCATGTCACAGGTCGGCGTCGTGGACCATCTGTGGCAGCCGCTGGCCGCTCACGCGCATCGCCGCCATGGGTCTGGAGTGAGCTCTTTTGCGCTTAGTGTAGGTGCTTAGGCAAATGCTTAGGTGCATACGATGTCGTAGATGCATTGGAATGGAGGGGCACCTTTATATGAGGGCAATGAGGGCAAACTGTGTTGCATTCACATCGTGCAGCCTCTTTTCCCGGACCTCCTCCCATTACTTCCCTCATGCATTAATTGAAGGAGGATGCATTGGCCGTTCAACATATCAGGAACCGCTACTCCCTCCCTCGTCTGCATTAAAGCCGTATCGGGAACTGCGCCGCCCGCTGTCAAATCGAATACTCCCTCCATCTAGGTGAGTATTAAGTCATCTTACGAAAACCAAATAGTAAACACATAGGCGTGGTGCATTAACTCTCATGTTGTTTCTTATTTTTTGACATAAATAGAGGAATCAACCAAGAAGAGATGTGGGGCTTGTATGCTTTTAATGACTTGAGACTATCAAACATGACATGCAGTGCTCAGTTCGTTGCACAAGAACAAATACAACCCACGTCAGCACACACGCATCTTATAGCATCACATCCAATGGCTATAAAAGATGAATGAGACCAAATTATATCTCATCTAGACGAGTTCTAGCAAAACTATATTAATAATACTTAGTACTCCTGCGCCATGTATCATATATTTGTATCATGTAGTACTTTATTTATTGCCATGTACGACACATAGTTCACGAGCGCTCTCTATATGTACCACCTTTTTTTTAATTTCAAGCTTTGCTCCATGGCGCAATCCATCGATACTACTACTGTACAAAAGTGGAGTATATACATTTTTTAAAAGGCTAGAGGGCGGGGCAGTCTAGCTCGGTCGGTTTCATGAGAGGCGAGGGCCTTTGTGATTTGACGGCTCATTATTGTTGTCAAATCGGATAGTACTGCGCCGCCCACTGCACGCCCGGCGCCTCCATTAAACCCCTCCGTTAAACCCGCATGCAAACCGAGAATCCTACTCCGGCCACACGTCCGTTCATGAGCGGGCCGGAATTAAATGCAACACCGGCCGAGCTCCTCCCGTCAGCCCTCAGTTTAAACGAGGCCAGAAGCTGGCCAAGCTCCTACAGTCCGCCCTCTATTTACACGAGGCCAGACAGACAGCGGGCAAGAATCGTACCCCTTCGCCGCTCCCCCATCTCCACCTTCACCAATTTCTCCACTCTTCCGATGGCTTCCGATGAGCCGTTGTCTGGCATATTACTCGACTGGGTGGCCCGCCGAGCCCTTCGGATACGGGCGAGGCCGCTCGGTGCTTCACCAACCTTGCTTGGCCCGTCGGAGCCAGTTGCCGCCCCAAGCAGGCACGTGGTTCAGCAACTCGCCGCTCCAGTTCAGCTCGATGAGGAGTGGCGAGTTGCTCCACGCCGGCACGGCGGCGAGCACGCCGGTACGGGCGCCGTCGCTGCTGTGTCGTACCGCGCCACCAGTGTCTGCGGTGGCCGCGCTTCCCGTGTCTGTGGGTGCGCCTCCCGTGCCTGAGGCAGCGCCATGCAGGCAGAGACAGAAGCCGGGTGCGTGGAGAGCGACGAGTCGGTGGCCAGCTTCTCCGTGTCCGCCGCCATCATCAAGGAGAAGTAGAACACGGGAGGCCGCCGCCACTTGGGACCCATGAAGGCCACCGCCGAGGCGACGACCGCGGATTCAGGTGGTTTCTTTGCTGCTTCGTCTCTTTCGAGGACCTTCGTCGACCCCGCAAGTGTCTGACGGACATGAGGAAGACAAAGGGATCCGTGGGCGGCCATTTAGAACTAAAATAAGTCTAGATATATCCATTTCTAGGACAAGTATTTCCGGACGGAGGGAGTATTAATTATACAAGAGAGCCGGATTGGCACCTCTTAGTTCATGTAAATGTAATGAAATCCATCATGTTTATATGAAGATCCGGCTTTTTTATACGAAATCCTTCATGCTTATATGAAATCAGTCCGTGTTTGCAAGAATTTCATCTGGTTGGTTAGAGTTATAAAAATGTATGCCGCTGGCGTTTGATGTCGTCCTCCGCGGAAGGAAGCGGGAGGAAATTTTCCGGCTGCCATTGGAGATGCTCTTTATGTTGGAAATAATAGAGTGACATCCAATCCATTTGAGTTAATTGCCTGTATGATTGTCCCTCTATAAAAAGTTAATTGCATGTACAGTGTACATGTGACTTGCAGGATGGCTACAGCTTCGTACAGAAAGTTAAAAAGAAACAAGTCCATCCTTAATATTCTAAGTACTCTGTGGGTTCCACTGTCAGTACAGCAGCGAAAGAAGTATATATTAAATAAGTAGAGTAATATATAATATAAAAATCTAAAGTTAAAAGACAGAATTTGAACTCAAGTCATCGCGTTGCGAGCATCCGGCGCTAACCAGCCCAGCACATTTTTGTTGTAGACCATGCTGGAGATATATCTCCATGTCTAGTCTTATATATACTCCATTGGTTCCTAAATATTTGTCTTTTTCAGATTTCAAATGGACTACCACATACGGATGTGTATGTTGACATATTTTAGAGTGTAGATTCACTCATTTTGCTACGTATGTCTTTTCAGGAAGGGGTCAGATTTTTCCTTGATTTATTTATGAGGTATCCAGATGGCACTGCACCGCCAAGAAAAGAGGGTAACATCAAAATTATGGACTACTTTTTTGAGTAAGTTGGTATGGTCCGGTCATAGTCACTTGTTGAAATCTCTAAAAATACAAATACTCCCTCCGTCCGGAAATACTTGTCATCAAAATGGATAAAAGGAAATGTATCTAGACGTATTTTAGTTTTAGATACATCTCTTTTTATCCATTTTGATGACAAGTATTTTCGGACGGAGGGAGTAGAAAACAGAGTTGGTGATGATGGTGTGCGTGCCATCCTGCAATATAGGCCGTCGGATTTATATCTAACGGATAGGAAAGAAACTATGGTAATTTTGCAAAAATATACCCACACGTCTCTCCACGTTCGCAAATAAGGCCTTCCCTCGTTCAGTCTTTTCTCTCACAAGATAAACTACTCATACAAATGCATCTTGATGTTCCGTGCAACGCACGGGCAGCTAGCTAATTTCTTTTAAAATAGTTGCTGCTATAATTGGGTTGAAGTGATATATTTTATGTCTGCCCCGAATGATTTCAAATTCACTAGTAGTAACAAAGAAAAGGTTGCCTTGTTAATTAATAGAAAACAGGGTGAAAACTATCACGTGAGGCCGGTAAAAACAAAGCACACTGGGTTCAGCGTCATCATCACTATAGCTGTGCGCGCGCGAGAAGTCTACATATCGAGGGGGCTACCGAGCGAGGTACCGAGATACAATGTTTGAGAGAGAAACCAATTGACAGATTATGATCAGATCGAGTTGTCACCCTTCTGCTGTCATTGTTGGGGGGGAGGGAGAGAAAGACGTATCGAGAGTGTGCGCAGTAGGCACATAGGCACAACTAGCGAGAGTGTGTGTGTGTGTGTGTGTGTTTGAAAGAGGAGTAGACAGATTATTATCAAGATTGATGTGCCACCCTACTCCTTCAGTGCCGGGTAGTGTGTGTGTGTGTGTGTGTATGTATGTTTGAGAGAGAATCCAGTCGATAGATTAGTATCAAGATCGAGGTGTCACCCTACTCCTTCGGTGTCGGGTAGTGTGTGTGTGTGTATGTTTGAGAGAGAAGCCAGTCAATAGATTAGTATCAAGATCGAGGTGTCACCCTACTCCTTCAGTGTTGGGAAGTGTGGGTGTGTGGGGGGGGGGGGCAGTGACACTCACATATCTCTACTCTTATAAAAACAGAGTTGGTGATGATGGTGTTCCTGCCATCCTGCAATATAGGCCATCCGATTTATATCCGACGGACAGGAAGCAAAATATGGCAATTTTGCAAAAAGATACCCACACCCCTCTCCGCATTTGCAAATAAGGCATTCCCTCGTTCATCCTTTTCTCCCACAAGATAAACTTCTCATACAAATGCATCTTGATGTTCCATGCAACGCATGGGCATCTTGCTAGTAGGGAGAAGGAGTTTGTGTGACACATATCTAGCTATATTAAGGGATAGGTAGATAGCATATGTGTGAGAGACATTATTATACTTTGAGACATTAGGGGCTGTGGGTGGGCGGAATTAAAGGGGTGGGCGTGTTAGACATAGAGAGCGTGTGTGTTTTTGTGTGAGAGACTTGTAGGACGGGGTAGAAAGACGAATTTAACCCTGACGGAGGGAGAGAAATACACGAAGTGCGCGTGTGTGATTCCGATGCCCACAGGGAAATGAGATATGTATGCGTGTGAGAGAGATTGCACAGTTCATTCACGTATCACTATCTAGCGATCGTGGACGTGCATCGCTTGAACA
Source organism: Triticum dicoccoides (assembly GCF_002162155.2). Classification (NCBI taxonomy): domain Eukaryota; kingdom Viridiplantae; phylum Streptophyta; class Magnoliopsida; order Poales; family Poaceae; genus Triticum; species Triticum dicoccoides. Next base: position 252,537 of record NC_041392.1, read on the forward strand.
TAAGTCAATATCTACTTCGTATCGTGGCCAAAGGTACAATACTGATTCAACGCTATAAAAATTGGACACTCACATATCACATTTTTTTCTATTTAAACAAACCTTTTCAGTTGTGCATGCCAAAGTTATAGTGATGTTTCTTCAAACAACCAATGTAGCTATCATGTACATGCACCATTGTTACTCTTGCATTCAAATTCATTAGTCTTGGATGATTTAAGTTTCTATTTTGAAGTAATATATGTAATATTCATATATGAATTCAACGCGTACGCAATTTATGAAATGGAGGCTATGTAATCATATGAGGTAACACTTTTAAGTAGCTGACTACAATATCCATTTCTTTTTGTGCGCCTCTACACTAACACGTCAATGCATTATGTTTAAAGTAAATAACCAATGGCACTAAATTATCTATTTACACGAGAAATACATAGGCTGAGCGTTTGATCCCTTTTTTTGTGAACGCGCCACTACACCCGTACGATTGGCCACGCCCGTGTGAACGTCCAAGTTATCGGCGCATCATCCCGAGTTATTGTCTTCTTTTCTGGGATGGACTTCACATCAGTTATTAAGTGCTGACGCGTGCCCCGTGTACACAGTCTAGCATGACCTTCCCGCTAGCACGGTCCAAAATTAGTTGAAACTGGATACGAATGATCCCGCGGGCGGCAAAATCTCCCGCCTCCTTCTAAAATTTCCGCCACCTTAGTCTAGCATGTGAAATCCCCCTTTTGTCCTTGGTGCACAGAGACCAACAGTTACAATGCCGCCCTCATCTACATGATAGGTCCGGGCTGCTTTGGTAACTTCCGGTTCCCCCACTACACGGCACCCCCATTTCCTCTCCCCCTCCCGTAAAAATGACTAACTCCACAGCACCAGAGCATCTTACATCACGCCATCCGTACTTCATCGCCCTTTCTCCCCTCCCCTCTCGAAACCCTAAACTGCTCATCCACCGGTGTACCATAGCCCATTCACTGCCAGCGGCGTCCACCTCGCCGGATCTGCTTCTACGGCCGCATCTACCCCTCCCACCTCCCCTAGAAACAAGTAGACTGCTCATCCACCACTGTACCACAGCCCATTCAGTGTCGGCCTTGTCCACGGCGCCGGATCTGCTTCGCCGGTACTCTCGTCAACCGCCGCGCATCTGCAGCGGCTCATTCGTACTCCCCACCGGAGACGCTTCGTCCATACCCCCCGGGGCCGCCCCACCGACGCCCCCGTCGACGGCCTCTGATCCTCTTCGCCGACACCTTCCTCAACCCTACCGGAGCCGCTTCGCCGACACCTTCCTCAACCCTACCGGAGCCGCTTCGCCGACACCATCGTCAACCTTACCGGAGTAGCTTCGCCTATACCATTCTCAACCCTACCGGGGCTGCTTTGCCAACTCACAAGTCCACGGCCTCAGATCCGCTTCCTCGCACCCTCATCCAACCTACCAGAGCAGCTTCTGACGCCCCGTCCACGGCCGCAGATCCGCATCGTCGACACCACCCTTAACCCAACCACCGAAGCAGCTTTTGATGCCCCGTCCACGGCCGCAGATCCGCATCGTCCACACCATCTTTAACCCAACCATCGGAGCAGCTTCTGACGCCCCGTCCACGGCCGCAGATCCGCGTCGTCGACACCATCCTTAACCCAACCACCGGAGCAGCTTCACCTACGCCCTCGTCCATGGCAACAGATCCGCTTCACCCACACCGTAGTCCACCCTACCGGAGCCGCTCCACAAACACCCTACTCGACAGTTCTAGATCTCCTTACCGGACCCCGATAGCCAGCGCAGCGTCATCACCCTCGACATTTCTAACCCGATTCCCACCGTCTGGAGAGATGCCAAGCACCCGCCACGGCCTAGGTACTTGTCACCTTTAAACCCGTCCAGCATCACCTGCCTGATGTACTTCAAATATACTAACCGGTCGCAGTTACCTGTTATGCAGCTGGCAAAAACTACAAGGACGATGTTTCTTCTGGATCTAACAGCTTGGCCAACCAAGATCCTGGACTGAGGCATTGCTATGATCTTGTAAGCGCGTCTCTCTCTCTCGTATTGTTCTGTGCCTGCCAGCGTGCTTTGCTAGGATTTTTGACCAGTAATCCCTTTGTGCAGACAATGATTTCTAATACTGGCTGCTAAATTAGATATGTAGATGTCATACATGATACTACCTCGTACCTCTGTTCCTAAATATAAGTCTTTCTAGAGATTCCACTATGGGCTACATACGGAGCAAAATGAGTGACCTACACTCGAAAATGCATCTATATACATCTGTATGTGGTCCATACTGGAATCTCTACAAAGACATATATTTAGGAACAGGGGCAGTACATTACACAAAATCTTAGGTGGCATGTAGGAATTACAGTGCACTACATTAGGCTCCCTTAGAGTGCCTGCTAGTCCAGCATACAGAGTCATGGCTAGTTTATGGTACGCACACAATCGTTAATTGGTGGTTTAAATATGCGCAAGGGATATGCAATGTACTATCATGTAGAGATGTCTGAAATTAGCCATGTCAACTTGCAGATAGGGTTACACAATGAAAAAGTACAAGATGTATGTGGCAATTTCATGGAACATTGCAAAAAAAGGAGAGGCAGCGGTGAGCCTATACAGTGTGCTATGGTACGTCACTCCTCCATTGCAATCATCGTGACATGTTATTTGTATGCCAGTTCTATTAGCCAAGTTTCTTAGGGACAGTTATTACGAGTTATCCTAAGAAAATAAGCACCTGTGAATATAAGCTCCATGTAATAAGCCAGCCAGTTCTTTTCATTGCATTTTCAGCTTATCTTTGGTATGATCAGTGGAAAGTCTAGATTGCATTATATATTTTTCATTTTGCTGCCCATATGGAAATTAATTTGACTTGCAAACATCACAAATTGAACCCAGTGCAGTAATTAATATGATAGGAAAACAGACCATCACTATTTGCTCAAAATGCAAATACAAAGATACCATCTACTTGGCACAATCTACTTTGGTCAATGCTTTCCATAGAGATCTCATTGCCTAATTTAAACGAAGAACGCATGACCCACATTTAAATGAAGAACAATTATTTATTGAAATTCGATGGTCCAAGTGGTTGGTTATTATCATATAGGAGCACCACCTGAAAGCATCATATAGCAGCAGCAGCAGCTCATAGCAATTCATCATACAGCAGCAGCAGTCTGCATTCATCATATACCAGCAGCAGCTCATAGCAATTCATCATATAGCAGCAGCAGGAACAGCTCATAGCAATTCATCATATAGCAGCAGCAGGAGCAGCTCATAGCAGTTCATCATATAGCAGCAGCAGGAGCAGCTTGTAGTAACTCATCATATAGCAGCAGCAGCAGCTCATAGCAATTCATCATATAGCAGCAGCAGCAGCTCATAGCAACTCATCATATAGCAGCAGCAACTCATAGCAATTCATCATATAGCAGCAGCAGGAGCAGCTCATAGCAATGCATCATATAGCACCAGCAGAAGTAGCTCATAGCATTTCATCGTATAGTGGATCAGAATGAAAATTTGGCAAAAAATCAGAGGAGATCCTCACCTTGTTGGATGAGCTCATCCTTCAACAGCACCTCAAGGCCATGGCCTGGGAGGAGGGGAGGGGGAATAAGGTGCCTTCTACCGCAGTGTGGCATCAGCCGTAGTTGTGCAGCGCCCGCCGGAGTAGTGCGTTGGACGAACCATAGTGGAGCACCTGCTGGAGACCATGAGAATGAGGGGCAGCGCCAGAGGGAGGAGCAGCCAGGGAGATTTGCCCCTACCCTCCGGCCATGTAGCCTAGCTGGACATAGCATCGTCGAGGACCAGGCCAGATGGGACCAGTGGTGACGGCTCGCTGGAGGAACCCTAGTGCTACAGGCAGGGGATCGAGGTAGAGGGAAAGGGGAGAGGAGATGCAAGCGGGCAGGGCAATGAATGCTTGTGTGTTTGTTTTTACTTGAGTGTCAGGTGTGACACGGGCGTCAGCAGTTGCATTTTGAGTGTAATATAGGCAGACAACAGAGTCATTTCACTATTCCCCTTCCCTTCAATTTTTAGTGAGGTTCTACCCGAAACACCCCCCTCCAAAGTTAAATTAGTTAAGCCCAAGCCCATAACTCAAAAATGACTTCTTTACATCTTTTATGGCTTATTTTGACAATATGCCCTGAAAAGGCGGAATCGAACTGGCCCTTAACCTGCAATTCAATTGTGCGTGCAATGATGAATAACTCCTGCCTGCTATCTGTACTTTTAGGCATCATCATACATGGCATAACCTAATACATGTGCATTCCATTGTATAATCTGGAATATGCAGTGTTTATGTTAGTTCATACGTTGCACATGATGTTTAAATGCCCCTTAAATTAGGTCAGTTAAGTGATGGTCTTTAAGCCTCCTTCTTTGCTTCTTTTCTTGATATGTAAGATTTGCTCACACATCTGTTCAATTGCTTGTTTGCATCAGCCATCCATACTAGGACTATTTGCTTTGATTACTTGTTGTTCTTGACCTAACACTCTAACAGAGCTTGTCAACGATTTAAACACTAAGGGTTGCTGTAGTGGGGCCTTGTCTAACTCATAGGTGACATAAAGGTTTGACTGTACACTACAGTAGGCTCTCCAAGAGTACCTGGAGATCCAGTTCGAAGGTATGCCTAGTTTTTACATAGTGCAGACATAGTAAATGCTCATTTCATTGTGTGCAGCTGCAAGAGATGCGGCATGTTTCATTATGTGGTGTTGTTTTGTTATAATCTCATCTTTTGTGTTCACAGACTGGAAAGTATGCATATTTATCTTCCAAGGAGACGAGTAACTTGTTTGTGTCACCTTGCAGAGGGGGTGCAATGAAGATAAGATTGAGGATTTCCATGTACAAGATGTTAGGAAGGAGCCTTGCAAGAGAAGTAGGAGCTGCGCTGAGCCTCTTCAACCTGCTAAGGTAAGTCACTGTATGCAACTCAACAGTTCAATTCCTTGTTTGTTTCAGGCATAGTTAATTTTCTCTTTTCAATTGCTTTATTTGTCCTCAGTAAATGAGATGCCCAAATAATCATGCCTGATGTTTGGTACTTGTATCACTATTAGTTGACATAATTAAAGGCCTTACCATTTAATTACTCTGTCGAAGTGTGCCTGAAGCTTTAAAGTCTATTAACCAACTAATATTGCATGAGGCTCACAATCTAGTTTATACTACGCTAATGATTGCATAGTTTTGCCTGCTGTAGTATGTTTGTATGAAACCCTCTGATGTTCATTATGCTCCCTAAGACTTTAATTGAGGTACAGAATGGCCAACTGCTTGCTTACTTATACGCAACGTGCTGTCTAAATTTGTAACTTGTCTATGTTTTCGATTGGGCCCCAACATCATGCTCCTCTGGTGAGCTAAGAGGGATTTCTGTATGCAGGCTGCACAGACTATCTTTTTTATAATTTTTAAAATATCACCTACTTATGCTTCATGACGTGTAACATTTTTTTTGTGAAAGTGACATGTAACATTATTGTTAGTCCTGTTTTGCCATGTAGTACAAAATAGTGTCTTGTTCGCTTCACTGTTGTAACTATATTTTTGCCCTAGTCATGTGTACTTACAGAAAAATTTCAGGATGAAGTGACATCAACACAAAAATCTGCGAGTAGTGCGGCATGGCCGTTACCGAATGATTATGGATTGGAATTGGAATGAGCTGATGTTCTCGAGCATCAACTAGAGGTGGCAAGACAACGTGTACATGATTGCCAACGTATAATCAACAAGTTGAGACTGGACATGCATGTATTAGATGCAGGAGTCAAAAAAATGAAACAAGACACCGAGGTAACCATGAAGGAATTGGAGATTTTGCAGACTGAAATTTGTGCTATCTGAATCCGGCCAATCCTATTTTCTGAAGAGATTATAGTTCAAATGGAGTTAAGTTGATGCGCGTCCATGATGTATGAGCTGTATTTGCCCAGTGTATGTAATTTGCTATTTGTGTATGCTTTATTATCACCTATGCCGAACCATAATGCCCAGTGGGTATAATCGGCTATAATTTCTTTATTGTATAGTGTAGGATTATTCTACCTTTCTATGCCTTGATCTCTTTGTTGTATAGTGTATGCTTTTTAGAGGTGATAGTATTGAGTAGGATAATTCTTTGAATATGCTATATCGTTCAAACGGGGGCCAACTCGCCCTACCATGGCCCTTCACGGGCCGTCGGATCCATGGGCCATGTACGGGCCGTCGGACCCATGGGCCTTCTACGTCTCGTAGGATCCATGGGCCTTCTACGTCTCGTAGGATCCATGGGCCGCCGACTCATTTATGGGTCTTGTACGGGCCTTTAATGGAAATTGTACGTTTTATGGGCTGACCATAATGGGTCATTAATAGGCCGTATTTGGTGATGCTATGAAAACGGCCCAACAGACTAATGGTCCACAAATGGGCCGACTATAACGACGGGGCTGAATTTGGCCCACAAGAAGAAAATGACAGTAACGGGCCGTAAGTAACTAAATGCTGCAAATGAGCCCAAGAATAAATGGGCCCTCAGAAAGCCGAAAGTTAACTTGGGCTAGAAACGGCCCAACGGAATAATGGCCCGTTAATGGGTATAAAGTGTTAAACTGTTCATTACGGGCTAGTTTCACCGCGGGCCGTTAATGGGTGTAAAGTAATACACTGTTCATTACGGGCCAGTTTCAGCACGGACCGCTAATGGGCCAAGAGTTACAAAGGGCCTCATATGGGCTGAAAGACGTCATGGGCTATACATGGGCCAGAAGTGAAAACGGGCTGGAATCATATTGGATGGCCCAGATGACGCTACTGGGCCTAATTCGCATAGGGCGTAATGGGCCTTGGGTTAGCGGCCTGTAAATGGGCTATATGCTAACATACCGTTAACAGGCTTTCCATGGGCCGGCCCGCCAACTTTTGACCAAGTCAAAAGGGCCGGCCTTTTCACAAGAATGGGCCACTGTTGGGCCGTGCCACGTGTCGACGTATCATAGGTGCCTTTTGTCCGGTGAGTGGATGACATCTGTCCCAATGATGAGCCGACACGTGTTTCCTCCAGCCAATGATGACTTTACACTTGGAAAATCCCCATTGGTCGGGGCTGTTAACGGGTTATCGGATCCAAAACCCGACCCGATAGCTTAACGGCGTTTCATTACGGTGGATGCCACGTGTCGGTCACCCTTGACGAAAGCACTTCTGTGATGCGCGATTTATCGTCATGGAAGTGGACACTTCCGTGATGATAATTTAGGTAATGTCATGGAACACTTCTACGACAGCACAGGTATGACTATCTTGATTCTGTCATAAAATCGTCATGGATGTACATGCATGACAAAAAACGCGACCTACTGTGACAAACACGTATCATCACGAAAGTGTATTTTTTTGTAGTGTTGGCCGCATCAAGGGCCTTTTTCAGGTCAGCCGAATTAGCCTTATAATCTTTTTCAAGGAGCTCATACCGGTCGGCGGCATTTTTTAGCTCCACAGCCATCTCGGCTATTTTGTCTTCGCTTCGGCGACGAGCAGCCTGTTCGGCTCTCAACTCTTCGGCCGCCTTTAGGGCAGCCGCGCTGCTAGCCCAGGCTTGTTCCTTGGCCAGGGCAATTTCCGCCCTCAGGGCTTCCACGGTAGCAGCTCCATCTGCAGTCCAAAGCATATAACATTAACATTATGCTCCTCTTAGTTTTTCCTATAACAAATAAGGAAAGCAGAGAACGTACCTTGTGACTCGTTAAGCCGCTCGTTCACAAGTGTGATATCGGCATCAATAACTCCAATCTGTCGCCTCAGTTCGGCGACTTCAACAGACCAGTCGGCTGCCGGATCCTTAGCCACTTGTGCATAAACACAGTATGATCATTACTCAACGATGTGATCCTCCATTGGCCGCCTTGGGCTGGCACCCAGAGTCTCAGGGGCTACTATCCATATGGAGCACACCTAGCGCGTGCGCCACAATCAAGAATTACGTATCTCATTACATACCTCAAAGCCTCTGAGCGGACTCGTAAAAGCTTCATTCAACCCGCTTGTGGCGGATGAAATCTTCGCAAGCACCATGCTCATTAATGAACGGTGCTCCTCCGAGAGAGCAGCTCGCTCTAGAAGGCCCGTCAGCGTATCCGGCCGGCCTCCAAACTATGCCGTACCTTTCTTACCGCACCCCGTGGGAGCTGAACGCTCCGGGCTCAGGGCGGACGAAGTGCCAGCTTCTGGCCTCGGCAAATCTGGACCTCTCCGTGATGACACCTCGGGGTCGCCCGCCCCATGAGGCGGAGAGGTTGGTGGGGTTTCACTCTCCATCATCTCCGGAAGGAGATCCCCCGATGACGAACTCTGTCGAGAAGAGCTGCTAGCCGGACTGCAAAAAATGGATCCTGGTTACTGTTCTCGAAGGAAGAGGTGCTAGCTTTGTATTTACGATTAACTTACAGCTCGGCTGAGGGCTGGCCCATTTGCGGGCATGGCGCGGTGAAGACGCCCTTCGGGGCAGGGCCCCCTGGTGAAGTTTTCTTCCCTTGTCTGGGCGCCTCCGTCTTCAAGTCTTCGGAGGCTTCCCTCTTCTTCCCGCGAGGGGAGGAGACCTTAGATTCCCCTCCCCGACTATCCTCCTCTGGGGAGGTAGCAATTCCCCCAGTTTGGATGTGCAATGTGTGAAGTTTTGCTTCTCTGTTCTTCCCTTTGCCTTTCCCCGAGGGCACTTTACTTAGCACACGACCAAGCATCTTGGCTATGGCGGGACTTGGCGAGCCCTCGGGAAGTGGCGCCGGACACCTGATCCTCTCTGCCTTGCTGAGCCATTCCTGGCCACGGAGGATTTTCAGAATAATGTTATGATAAATACAAACGAAGTGTTCGGTTTTTGGGTTACTTACTTGGGTATCTGGGCGATTGCAGCTCAGGCCCGCATCCTCGGTGGTGTATGGACACTTTACTTGTGGTCCGAAGAATAACTTACACATCCCTTCAAGCGTCAGGCCGAAGAAGTGCAGAATAGTCCGCGGACCTTCCGGGTTGAACTCCCACATCTGGAGAGGCCGGCGTTTGCACGGCAACATCCGTCGGACTAGCATTACCTGAATTATGCTGACAAGGCTAATTTCCCTCTCAAGAAGCTCCCAGATACGGCTCTGCGGTGTTGGTACATCATTAGCAGGCCCCCAATCCCATCCTACATTGGCCCATGACGACAGTTGAGGAGGAGGGCCCGAATGGAAGTCGGGGGCAGCCACCCACTTTGTGCCTCTGGGAGCCGTGACGTAAAACCACCTCCGCTGCCATAGATCAGACACCTCTGGGAAGGAGCCCTCTGGCCATGGGGCGTCGGCGTTCCTGCTTATTACAGCACCTCCGCACTCTGCGTGTCGCCCCTCAATCATCTTCGGCTTCACATTGAAGGTCTTGAGCCATAAGCCGAAGTGCGAGGTGACGTGGAGAAAAGCCTCGCATACAACGATGAACGACGAGATGTGGAGGATGGCGTCCGGAGCTAGATCATGAAAATCTAGCCCGTAATAGAACATGAGCACTCTCACAAAGGGATCAAGGGTGAAGCCTAAGCCACAGAGTAAGTGAGAAACGAATATGACGCTCTCGTTGGGCTCGGGACTAGGGATGACCTGCCTCGAGCAGGAAGCCTGTGCTTGATGTCAGCGGTCAGATATCTGACCTCCCTAAGCTTCGTGATGTCCTCCTCTATGACCGAGGAGGCCATCCACCGGCCTTGAAGGTTGGATCCGGACATGATTGAAGATCCGGAGTGCTTGAGCTTGGGCTTCGGGTGTTAGAACTCGAGATGCGAAAAGGCGCAAGAGTGGTAGAAAAGAGGGATAGGCCTCGGCCCCTTTATAAAGGGGGTGAATATCAAGCGTCCTCGGCGTAACCGCTTGGGACTTACCTAAAAACACGGAGTCATACCTACAGGCGTCGTGGGGTTGCGCATGCCCGTATTGATGGAAGATCCCGCAATAAAAGGAACACGATCTCTGCTTTGGCAAGGCGTGCCTATAAAACTGCCTCGCAATGTGTGTCGAGGCAGGCCAAGAAAACCGGTTTGTATGGGATGGGCCACAATGTAAGGGCTCCCTGCCAGAGAAATTATCAGCAGATCAGTTTTGTGAGGGGTTGTTCCCTCTATGATGGTGTGTGGAAGTTATCTCATAGAGCCGAACGCAATCCTTAAATCCACTTTGGAATATTCGGAGATGGAACCCGCCTTGCAATGCCGAAGACAAAACTGCACGCTGGACTCATCATCATTGAAGCCTCGTTCAAGGGCTACTGAGGGAGTCCTGGATTAGGGGGTATCCGGACAACCAGACTATATACTTTGGCCGGACCGTTAGACCGTGAAGATACAAGAATCAAGACTTCATCCCGTGTCCGGATGGGACTCTCCTTTGCGTGGAAGACAAGCTTGGCGATCCGGATATTAGATTTCCTTCTTTGTAACCGACTCTGTGTAAACCCTAGCCCCCTCCGGTGTCTATATAAACCGGAGGGTTTGGTCCATATAGGGACGATCATAACAATCATCATCATAGGCTAGCTCCTAGGGTTTAGCCTCTACGATCTTGTGGTAGATCAACTCTTATAATATTCATATCATCAAGATCAATCAAGTAGGAAGTAGGGTTTTACCTCCATCGAGAGGGCCCGAACCTGGGTAAAACATTGTGTCCCTTGCCTCCTGTTACCATTAGCCTTAGACGCACAGATCGGGACCCCCTACCCGAGATCCGCCGGTTTTGACACCGACAAGTAGCATAAGTATTTCCCTCATTTTTGAGAACCAAGGTATCAATCCAGTAGGAGGCTCCTCAAAAGTCCCACGCACCTACACAAACAAACAAAGAACTCGCAACCAACACAATAAAGGTGTTGTCAATCCCTTCACGGCCACTTGCGAAAGTGAGATCTGATAGATATAGTATGATAAGATAAATATATTTTTGGTATTTTATAATATAGATTGGAAAAGTAAAGACGCAAATAAAAGTAGATTGAAAGCTTATATGATAAAAGATAGACCCGGGGGCCATAGGTTTCACTAGTGGCTTCTCTCAAGATAGCATAAGTATTACAGTGGGTGAACAAATTACTGTTGAGCAATTGATAGAAAAGCGAATAATTATGAGATTATCTAGGCATGATCATGTATATAGGCATCACGTCCGCGACAAGTAGACCGACTCCTGCCTGCATCTACTACTATTACTCCACACATCGACCGCTATCCAGCATGCATCTAGAGTATTAAGTTCATAAGAACAGAGTAACGCATTAAGAAAGATAACATGATGTAGAGGGATAAACTCATGCAATATTATATAAGCCCCATCTTTTTATCCTCGATGGCAACAATACAATATGTGCCTTGCTGCCCCTACTATCACTGGGAAAGGACACCGCAAGATTGAAACCAAAGCTAAGCACTTCTCCCATTGCAAGAAAGATCAATCTAGTAGGCCAAACCAAACTGATAATTCGAAGAGACTTGCAAAGATAACTCAATCATGCATAAAAGAATTCAGAGGAGATTCAAATATTTCTCATAGATAAACTTGATCGTAAACCCACAATTCATCTTATCTCGACAAACACACCGCAAAAATAGTTACGTTGAATAGATCTCCACAAGAGAGGGGGAGAACATGGTATTGAGATCCAAAAAGAGAGAAGAAGCCATCTAGCTAATAACTATGGACCCGAAGGACTGTGGTGAACTACTCACAACTCATCGGAAGGGCTATGGTGTTGATGTAGAAGCCCTCCGTGGTCGATTCCCCCTCCGGCGGAGCGCTGGCGAAGGCTCCAAGATGGGATCTCGCGGATACAGAAGGTTACAGTGGTGGAAATTGTTTTTCGTTGGATCCCTGGATGTTTTCGGGGTACGAGGGTATATATAGGAGGAAGAAGTACGTCGGTGGCCGCCCGAGGGGCCCACGAGATAGGGGGCGCGCCCAGGGGGGTGGGTGCGTCCTCCACCCTCATGGCCGCCTCGATTGTTCCTTGACTTGCACTCCAAGTCCTCTGGATCACGTTCGTTCCAAAAATCACGTTCCCGAAGGTTTCATTCCGTTTGGACTCTGTTTGATATTCTTTTTCTTCGAAATACTGAAATAGGCAAAAAAACAGCAATACGGGCTGGGCCTCCGGTTAGTAGGTTAGTCCCAAAAATGATATAAATGTGTAAAATAAAGCCCATAAACATCCAAAAGGGGTAATATAATAGCATGGAACAATCAAAAATTATAGATACGTTGGAGACGTATCAACCATCCCCAAGCTTAATTCCTGCTCGTCCTCGAGTAGGTAAATGATAAAAACAGAATTTTTGATGTGGAATGCTACCTAGCATAATTCTCAATGTAATTTTATTTATTGTGGCATGATTGTTCAGATCCAATTGATTCAAGATAAAAGCTTATAAAACATAAAAAAATAATACGTCAAAGCATACTAACAAATAATCATGTCCTATCAAAATAGCATAGCCAAAGAAAGCTTATCCCTACAAAATCATATAGTTAGGTCATGCTTCATTTTCATTACACAAAATACTCCCATCATGTACAACCCCGATGACTAGCCGAGCAATTGGTTCATACTTTTTAACGCGCTTCAGCTTTTTTCAACTCTTACATAATACATGAGCGCAAGCCATGGACATAGCACTATGGCGGTATATGGTGGTGGTTGTAAGGACAAAAGGGGAGAAGATAGTCTCGCATCAACTAGGCGTATCAACGGTCTATGGAGATGCCCATTAGTAGATATCAATGTGAGTGAGTAGGGATTGCCATGCAACGGATGCACTAGAGCTATAAATGTATGAAAGCTCAACAAAAGAAACTAAGTGGGACTGCATCCAACTTGCTTGCTCACGAAGACCTAGGGAATTTTGAGGAAGCCCATCATTGGAATATACAAGCCAAGTTCTATAATGAAAAATTCCCACTAGTATATGAGAGTGACAACATAGGAGACTCTCCATCATGAAGATCATGGTGCTACTTTGAAGCACAAGTGTGGAAAAGAGATAGTAACATTGTCCCTTCTCTCTTTTTCTCTCATTTTTTTTCTTTTTTTTCTTTTCTTTTTTTTCTTTTTTTTTCTTTGGCCCTTCTCTTTTTTTCTTTTTGTCCTTTCTCTTTTTTCTTCTTCCCCTTTTTTTTGTAAAGTCCGAAGTCTCATCCCGACTTGTGGGGGAATCATAGTCTTCATCATCCTTTCCTCACTGGGACAATGCTCTAATAATGAAGATCATCACACTTTTATGGATTTACAACTTAAGAATTACAACTCAAAGCTAGAACAAGATATGACTCTATATGAATGCCTCCGGCGGTGTACCGGGATATGGAATGAATCAAGAGCGACATGTATGAAAATTATGAAGGTGGCTTTGCCACAAATACGATGTCAACTACATGATCATGCAAAGAGCAATATGACAATGATGGAGCGTGTCATAATAACGGAACGGTGGAAAGTTGCATGGCAATATATCTCGGAATGGCTATGGAAATGCCATAATAGGTAGGTATGGTGGCTATTTTAAGGAAGGTAAATAATGGGTGCACGATACCGACGAAAGTTGCGCGGTATAATAGAGGCTAGCTAAGTGGAAGGATGAGTGTGCGTATATCCATGGACTCACATTAGTCATAAAGAACTCATATACTTATTGCAAAAGTCTACTTAGCCCTTGAAGCAAAGTACTACTACATATGCCCCTAGAGGGATAGATTGGTAGGAAAATACCATCGCTCATCCCTGACTGCCACTCATAAGGAAGACAATCAAAAGAGCACCTCATGCAACAAATTTGTCACACAACTTTTACCATACGTGCATGCTACGGGACTTACCAACTTCAACACAAGTATTTCTCAATTTCATAATTACCCACTAGCATGACTCTAACATTACTACCTTTATATCTCGAAACAATTATCAAGCATCAAATTGATCCTAGTGTTTAATGCACTTTCTATGATAGTTTTTATTATACCCAACTTGGATGTTCATCATTCTAGGACCAAATTCATAACCATAGCAAATACCATGCTGTTCTAAGAGACTCTCAAAATAATATAAGTGAAGCATGAGAGACTAGAACTTTCTACAAAATTAATCCACCGCCGTGCTCTAAAAGATATAAGTGAAGCACTAGAGCAAAAAAACTATCTAGCTCAAAAGGTATAAGTGAAGCACAAAGAGTATTCTCATAAATTCTAATCAAGTGGCTTATCCCAAAAGGTGTGTACAGCAAGGATGATTGTGGTAAACTAAAAGGCAAATACTAATATCATACACGACGCTCCAAGCAAAACACATATCATGTGGCGAATAAAAATACAGCTCCAAGTAAAGTTACCAATGAACGAAGACGAAAGAGGGGATGCCTTCCGGGGGCATCCACAAGCTTAGGCTTTTGGCTATTCTTGAATATCTTGGGGTGCCATGGGCATCCTCAAGCTTAGGCTTTTGCCACTCCTTGTTCCATAGTCCATCAAATCTTTACCCAAAACATGAGAACTTCACAACACAAAACTCAACAGGAAATCTCATAAGCTCCGTTAGTGAAAGAAAGCAAAACCACCACATAAGGTACTGTAATTAACTCATTCTTTATTTATATTTGTGTTAAACCTACTGTATTTCAAGTTCTCTATGGTTCATACAATTTAATACTAGCCATAGATGCATCAAAATAAGCAAACAACACACGAAAAACAGAATCTGTCAAAAACAGAACAGTCTGTAGAAATCTGTAACTAATACAAACTTCTGGAACTCTAAAAATCCTACCAAAATAAGAAGTCCTGGAACATTTATCTATTGATCTACAGAAAAAAGAATCAACGCAAAAGCACGTTTCTGTGATTTAACAAAACTAAATTCGTGCGCGCGAAGTTTCTGTTTTTCAGCAGAATCAAATTAACTATCATCATAGGTTATCCTATAGGCTCTACTTGGTAAAAACACTAATTAAAACATAAAAACACATCTAAACAGAAGGTAGATGCAAAATTTATTACTAAACAGGAACAAAAACAAAGAGCACAAATAAAATTGGGTTGCCTCCCAACTAGCGCTATCGTTTAACGCCATCTTTGGCACTCGATTCCTCAATAGAGCACTTATAATCTTTAGGGGTTTCTCCCTTTTAGTAATGACTAAACCTTTAAGCAAAAACTCAAGAAATTCATTTGTAGCAAAAGGTTCCTTAATGATAGAGAGACAATTGGGATGAATACTTATTGATTTGAGATCCGCGTCTCCCTTACTAGAAGATTCACCCTTATTTTTAGGAACATAAATAAATTTGGCAGTTTTGGTAGGAGGTTTTGGAGTGTTTTTCATGGAAGAAAATGCCGAACCTAAGTTGGTAATGATATCCTCAAGTTTACCGATTCTTACAGATTCTAGATCTATTTTTTCATTAACTATAGGTTTTTTTCTTTAAGATTTTTCAAAGTAACTCCAACCCTACATCCGTATTGGATAATCTGATTATGAATCTTTTTATCCAAATTTTCAATCAACTCAACAGTGCCAATTTTATTTTCAATAATCTCAAGTCGTTGCATCACATGTTCTAAAGTTAAAACAGTTCCATTAACCAAAAGAGGTGGTGGGCCAAACAAATCTAACATAGCATTATAAGCATCAAACGTATGGCTACTCAAGAAATCCCCTCCGGTAATGGTATCAAGAACGCATCTATTCCAAGGAGTAATGCCTACATAAAAATTGCGAAGAAGAACGAAAGTGGAAAGCTTCCTAGTAGATTTATTTTGAGCATTGCAAATTCTATGCCAAGCATCTTTTAAATTTTCTCCCTCCCTTTTCTTAAAATTGAGAATTTCATGTTCGGTAGTAATAACAAGGATAGGAGGACTAGCCATAACGACAAGGTAAACGATCTAACACACGAGCAAACAGAAAAAGGCAAACGAAAAAGAGAGAGGATATTGGGAAAGAGAGGGCGAATAAAACGGCAAGGGTGAAGTGGGGGAGAGGAAAACGAGAGGCAAATGGAAAATAATGTAAATGCGAGGGAGATGAGTTTGTGATGGGTACTTGGTATGTCTTGACTTGAGCGAAGACCTCCCCGGCAACGGCGCCAGAAATCCTTCTTGCTACGTCTTGAGCTTGCGTTGGTTTTCCTTGAAGAGGAAAGGGTGATGCAGCAATAGTAGCATAAGTATTTCCCTCAGTTTTTGAGAACCAAGGTATCAATCCAGTAGGAGGCTTCTCAAAAGTCCCACGCACCTACACAAACAAACAAAGAACTCGCAACCAACGCAATAAAGGGGTTGTCAATCCCTTCACGGCCACTTGCGAAAGTGAGATCTGATAGAGATAGTATGATAAGATAAATATATTTTTGGTATTTTATAATATAGATTGAAAAAGTAAAGATGCAAATAAAAGTAGATTGAAAGCTTATATGATAAAAGATAGAACCGGGGCCATAGGTTTCACTAGTGGCTTCTCTCAAGATAGCATAAGTATTACGGTGGGTGAACAAATTACTATTGAGCAATTGATAGAAAAGCGAATAATTATGAGATTATCTAGGCATGATCATGTATATAGGCATCACGTCCGCGACAAGTAGACCGACTCCTGCCTGCATCTACTACTATTACTCCACACATCGACCGCTATCCAGCATGCATCTAGAGTATTAAGTTCATAAGAACAGAGTAACGCATTAAAAAGATGACATGATGTAGAGGGATAAATTCATGCAATATCATATCAACCCCATCTTTTTATCCTTGATGGCAACAATACAATACGTGCCTTGATGCCCCTGCTGTCACTGGGAAAGGACACCGCAAGATTGAACCCAAAGCTAAGCACTTCTCCCATTGCAAGAAAGATCAATCTAGTAGGCCAAACCAAACTGATAATTCGAAGAGACTTGCAAAGATAACTCAATCATACATAAAAGAATTTAGAAGAGATTCAAATATTTCTCATAGATAAACTTGATCGTAGACCCACAATTCATCGGATCTCAACAAACACACCACAAAAAGAGTTACATCGAATAGATCTCCACAAGAGAGGGGGACAACATGGTATTGAGATCCAAAAAGAGAGAAGAAGCCATCTAGCTAATAACTATGGACCCGAAGGTCTGTGGTGAACTACTCACAACTCATCGGAAGGGCTATGGTGTTGATGTAGAATCCCTCCGTGGTCGATTCCCCCTCCAGCGGAGCGCCGGCGAAGGCTCCAAGATGGGATCTCGCGGATACAGAAGGTTACGGTGGTGGAAATTGTTTTTCATTGGCTCCCTGGATGTTTTCGGGGTACGACGGTATATATAGGAGGAAGAAGTACGTCGGTGGCCACCCGAGGGGCCCACGAGATAGGGGGCGCGCCCTCCACCCTCGTGGCCGCCTCGATTGTTCCTTGACTTGCACCTGGGCGCGCCCTCCACCCTCGTGGCCACCTCGATTGTTCCTTGACTTGCACTCCAAGTCCTCTGGATCACGTTCGTTCCAAAAATCACGTTCCCGAAGGTTTCATTCCGTTTGGACTCCGTTTGATATTCCTTTTCTTCGAAATACTGAAATAGGCAAAAAAACAGTAATACGGGCTGGGCCTCCGGTTAGTAGGTTAGTCCCAAAAATGATATAAATGTGTAAAATAAAGCCCATAAACATCCAAAAGGGGTAATATAATAGCATGGAACAATCAAAAATTATAGATAAGTTGGAGATGTATCAGGCATCCACTCCCGGTCTGCAGTCTTCAAGCCTTGATCCGGAAAGCACTGCAATGAGGCCGACTGGTCAGGACAGAAGAAAAAGAACAACAAAAGAAAAGCAGCCGGACTGGGTACTTACCGCTGGGGGAGGGTTGGCCTGGCTGTAGGGCTCCTTTTCAATATGCCACTCCTCCTCGTTGAGCTTGCAGTTGGAGAAGTAGTTCACATGGTGGACCACCTCCACCTCCGGCATCTCCTTCGTGAACATCCGACAGGGATCCCGGCGGCCGCTCATCTCGCTGATGAGGTGCGGCCAAAGCTGCAGCGGCGACACCCGGCGCATGATGAAGCCAACCAGTAGGTCGGCCGGCTTGAGTCCCTCCTGGTCCGTCATCTCCTACAGTCGGGCGAGGACACTGATGATGTGGGCCGGTAGGCGCTTGGGCAGTTGCTGCTGCCAGTTGTCCCGCGGCTCAACAGACAGCCCGGGCGGGACGTCTGGCAGGTTGATGTAGTCGACCTGCTGGAGGTTCCGGAGGTAGAAGTACGTCTATTGCCAAAGCTTGGCCTACTCATGAAGATGGATGGCCGGGAAGCGAGGGCCGGCTCCTGAGCGCCTCACGGCGACGCATGCTACGCACTAGGCCGGCTCGTCCTTCGCCGCCGTACTCAGCTTGAGGTAGAAGAATCTACCCCAAAGCTCAATCGTGGGCAGGACGCCGAGGTACCCCTCACAGAATGTGATGAAGGCCGCCATGAGAACCACCGTATTGGGAGTGAGGTGGTGCGGTTGCAGCCGGTAGAAGTCCATGAAGGAGCGAAAGAAACCGCTGGCTGGGAGCCTGAAGCCACGGAGGAAATGTGCACGGAAGATGATGTACTCACCGGCTTCGACCGCGGCGAGATCTCGCGCTCAGGAGAAAGGTGCACGCCCACGTTGTCGTTGTGGGGAAGCCGCGCGTCACGCAGAGGAAATCTACATGGTCTTCGTGGATGTTGGAGCCAAGCCAACCGCTCTTCACCATGGCTCGTGGATGGTGAGGAGGAACTCGGTAATGAAGACGAAGGGCGGGCGGCGACGACGCGAGGTAGGAGAAGCACTACGATGGACGCGGCGGAGCGACTGTTTCGACGGAGCAGCGGCCGCGGTGAGGCTATGGCGATGAAGTAGCGGAAGCCACAGCAGTGCTTCGGCAGCGGTGGAGCAGCACAGCGGCAGCAATGGTGAAGGGAAGAAGAGAGAGTGGGAGGGGGCCCGTGTGCGTTCTGCCGCCCCTCCTCCTCTTCCCCCTCTTTATAGCCGGCTCGGCGAAGCTGAGGAAACGTGGTGGCATGGGATTAACTGCGCCCCACGCCCCGCACGCCCCCGCGTATTCCGAGTGGTTATGGCACAATAAATGTGCCACGGAAGGGCATCCGCCCCTCCTCAGCCGCAACGGATCCACGCACGAGCCGAGGCCCTGTAGTGGCGAGCCCCAGCCTGCGGCGATGTCCCGTCGCGCGCGTGGGCTGGGAGGCCGGCCTGGCCTGCAAGCGCCGCGTGGCGCGCGTGTGGCAGGCGGCGCCTCCTCGACTCCTGCCTTGTCGATTCAAATCCCACCAGGCGGCCGCAGCCGCAGCCGACTCCTGGCACCCGGCTCCTCCGTGCCGGATGGAGTAGAAGGCGGAAGATCTCTCGAAGGGGAAATTGTTGAAGCCCTTCGGCAGCCAGTCGTAGGGTCTCACCAGCTTCAGGGACTACTGTCGGGGGGATAGACCCCGCGTAGCCTCATCTACACTTAACAATATTTCAAGACATCAGGGCAAGCCGCGCCACTCAGGCCGGCAGGTCTCACGACCGGCTTCCAGAGCCGGCTAGTGCCACCCAGCCGGCCTCCAGAAGACGGCGTGCTCTAGAAGACGGCGTGCTCCAAAAGGCGGCATGATCCAGAAGGCGGCGAGGGTACGGGACGACCTCTAGCAGGCGGCCCGCCCCTCCCTTGGAGTCTGAGCCCGACCAAGCGACAAGCTAGGGCATGGCTATAGTGTGCCATGCCTCCCCTGAATCCCGGCCCGCATGGCTACAGTAAGCGCCGCCAGGTGGCCGCCGACCCGCCCGGCGCGGCACTGTAGCCATGGTGCGCCCGTCACGGCCTCCATTAGCACGGACGGCGCAACAGTGAAAACTCGTCAATGGGACCCATAGGCGGCGGGCCCCACCTGTCGGCCGGTTCCTCGGCAGCCGGCAGGGCCCACCAAAGGCGGGCCCCAGCAGCCGGCGGAGAACCCGGCCTCCATAAACACTGACAGCGGCGACCTACCACCCAGTCACATTACCATTGTACCCCTGGGGGTTGGCCTATATACCCCCCCAAGCTACACCCATGCAAAGGGTTCCAACCTTAGTTCCCACACCATTTCCACACTCCACCGCTAGGGGAGAAGAGAGCTGGCCTTGCATTTCTTCCTCCTCTAGCCAAACAGCTATAGGAGCACCATTGTATTCCTTGAGATATAGTGATCATGCGGAAACTCGCGCAGAGCAGGAGTAGGGGTTTCATTTCTTAGGATAGCCCTGAACCTGGGTACATCTCGTGTCCGTCCGAGCTTGTGCTCACTCCCGCTTCCAGTACCCGACGACATACTTCTGGTCCCATCCATGATTAGCCACCCCCCGGCAGCTGTCGTAATATTACCACGACAGTTGGCGCCCACCTTGGGGCCATCCGCGACGTCGGCCGGAGACACCTTCTGGACGGGAACCTTGTTCCTTTCCGGCGAGCATGTCGCGGCTGGTGTGATCAGAGTTACTTGTTGAAATCTGTAGCAAGACAAATATTTAGGAACGGATGTAGTAGTTGCGCGGGTATTATCATCTTCACCGATAGAGAGTTAGTGTTGTCCCCAACATATAAATTTTTTAACTGTGATTTGTGTTGAGCCAATACCATAGTTTTGGGATGACGGTAATTAAGTGAGAGATTTAATTAGAGTCTTGGGATCCTATATGTACAACTATGCTATTCGCGAATAAAAAATGAAAAATGTACAACTACATTAACAAAAACTGAAGAGGCTAAAAAGTTGAGTCATCTATTTTGAGACGAATGAAGTACTATTTAGAAACGATCTACCTCCCCTGCATGCATGATCTACCTCCCCTGCATGCACGATCTACCTCCCCGCTACCCACCTAGGTACATGATGTTAGGCGACTCGGTGGGCGACGGGCGCGCGTCCCCGGCGCTGCCAATCCAGCCGGAACCTCTGCCGCCCATCTCGATTGCCGATGGGGGTGGATCGGGGGCCAACGGGAGGGGGTGTTCCCCGCTGCCACGCCGCTCGGTAGACCTGCCTTGCGGGGAGGTGCTTCCGCCGTCGCCGAATCTGCAGTTGTCACCGGATCCGCCGCTTCCTGATGATCTGCAGCCGGCGCTCGTGGCTGTTTCTGCAGCGGAGCCTGATCTACTCCCTTCCCCGCTTTCCCCTCGAGATCCCTCAACGGCGGATCGGGATTGGGACTTTCTGCATCCTACGAAATGGTGTGTGCGTTTTCAAGATGATAGGGAGGCGGGGCGATGGATCAATGGTTCGATCTACTCGCATCTGTCTCGTTGGATGACGATCCGGGACGAAGATGGAGATACTCTGGCCGGACGACATCTCAACATTGATGAAGAGCTTGCGATCGGTAAGCGTTTAATAATCGATTGTTTCCATATCAAGGTTCTTGAGTGTGTGTAGGCACCCATGGATTGCGACGAGCAACTCGATGTAGTGGATCTTACGGAGGATGCCGACGGACCCAAGCCTACGCAGCGGGTTGGAGGACGTTTCTGGATTCTTGCTGATGAAGATGAAGACGATGATGATCCACCGGTAACGACGGTTCGGCCACCAACTACGCTCGGCGTGGCTACATCTACCTTGATGCCTAAACCTTTGGTGAGTAGTAAGAAATCTGTCTCGTTTGGGACTCCGGTTCCTCCGCAGAAGTCGAAGGTGAAACCATGGAGTGGACCTTTGCTGAAGGAGGGGCCGCCGGCTATCACTTTGTCTGATTTTTTTCGTCCCGAGTGCTGGACGAGAGTGACTCGGAGAAAGAAGAAAGGGGGTCGTATGGTGTCACAACGATCGCCGGCGGTGGCCGCTGCGTGTGACATTCGGGCGGCCAGATCTGAGCGTTTGAATGCTCTTTTGGGCACAGATAGGCCGCCTGAGAGTGCTCACGAAGCGGGCCTGGCTAGTACTGGGCTAGAGGCCCGGGGGGCTAGCCAGGTTTGCGTAGCGACGGGTGTGGACGATGTGCATGAGGTGGCCTCGGCCCGATCGCCCCTGCATGCACGATCTACCTCCCCTTCTCTCTTCGTTGCCGCCAGGGTTCACCGTCGCGGGACGGTCGGATTCCCTTCGGCCTCCTTGCGCCGTTTCTCCTCAGCTCGCGCCGGTGTTGGACGGCACCCGTCACCTAGTTCTCATCCGACGGAGATGCCGCCCAAGCCACCTCCGCCGCGGGCTGCGCCGGTGGTGAGGAACCCGGCCGGGGCCACGGGGGCTTCTGCTCCTCCGGCTGCGACTGCTGCGGCGACGGGCCCCGCGCGTGCGGCGCCGCCCTCATGGGTAGCACCACTGCCGCCTCGGGGAGCGTCTCCTCCGCCTCCGGCTAGGGTGGCCCAGCCGCCTAAGGCCGCACCTCCTCCGCCTCCCCAGCCTAGGGCTGCGCCACCACCGCTGCCAAGGACCGAGCCACAGCCGACCCAACGGCCGTGGCCGAAGCAGATGGCGGGTGGACGCGGTGGCACTGGCCCTGGCACGAATGGCCATGGGGCCGGGGCGTCGGCGGGGGATGATCGTAATCCTCCGCGAGGACAATGGGGCGATGATGGATATGATGCTTATGGCTCTGGGCTGCATCGGGGCTCTTCGTCTACCGGCGGTGGCCGTGGTTATGCATGGGTGGATGACGGTAATGCCAACCGGGGTTTCCAAGGACCGCCCGGCATCTTCATGGAGGGTGCGGTTGGCCCCAATAACCGCTCTTTCCGGGGTCGTTTCCGCGGAGGGCGGGGCGGGAACAGACGTTTCTATCAGCCAAGGCATCCGAATACTACGATTGAGACGGACGTGGCTGACGGTGGATCGAATCTACCGTAGGTTGCGGTGGAGTCGGTTCAGGCTCTGGCCGAAGTTACGTTGCCGGAACCCATGCAGACCGATGATGCTGCTTCTGAGCATGGTACGGACAAATTTGAGGCTGACAAGTGGTCCAAGTGGGCGGCAAAGAAGAAGAAGCTCAATTGTTTTCGCTGTGGTGACACGGGACACTTTATGGCTGAGTGCACTGCGGAATTATGTGACATGTGCTGGAAACCTAAGCATACCGCTGCCGAGTGTCCTCTTATGCTTGGGCCTAAGCCTTCTGTTCAGATTTACGGGGTCTGCTGCTCGGAGTTGATGTTCTTTGAGTCTCCCAGAGTGGCACCTTTGGCACCAGCAGTAGAGACTTCTTTCCCAGGGGTGGTGAAGGTAGTTCATGGACCGTTGACCGAGGCGCAAATTATTCAGCAGCTGCGGGAACTCGCTCCGGGTAATTTTCAGTGGTACTTGCTCAAGCTAAATGATACATCTTACAAAGTTGATTTTCCGTCTAAGGAGGATCAGGTGCGAATCCTCAAGTTCGGTATGAGCAGGGTTACAGGCACTAGTTTTGTGTTGCAGTTTGATGAATGGAAAAAGAAGGAGCCGCAGGGCATGCCGTTGAGGCATATTTGGGTTCGTTTCTCCGGGGCACCATCTGATCCCTTGGATAGCTTCTTGGTGACGTGGAGTTTGGGGTCTTTGATCGGCAAGACTGAACAGGTGGATATGCCATTCACTCGGGCCAACGGGGTGGCGCGTTTACTTGTCAGTGTTGCTAATATTGAGTTCTTGCCGAACGTGGTGCCTTGGACATACGATGGTGTTATGTATCAGCTGGATGTTTTGTATGAGGATCCTAATTTGTTCGATGAGTTTGAGGATGATAACCCTATGGACACGACTGAGGGTGGAGGTGCCCCGGGGAACCAGGATGATTCGGCTATGGGTGATGAAGACGGGGCCAAGGGTCCGGTAGGTCCGTCTGGGGGTACTAATATTGCTCCTGCGAGGTCTTCTGGGGTTGCTCCGACGTCCACTTTGCAGCTTGGGTCCTTGGACCTTTCTCTGCTCCTCCTAGGCTGCGGGGTGTATTTCTGGGTTCCGTGGATCCCGTGGCTCCTCTTTGTGCGCCGATGCTTCCTGAGTTGGGAGATACCGAGGGGCAGGTGGCCCTTCCCACGACTCCTACCTCGCTGATGGCTACCGTGGATGGTGCTGCGACTGCGGCTATGGCTAGTGGTGACGGGCAGGAGGCCCGGTCCCCTATGATGCCGACGCCGACGGCGCCCATGGAGGACTCGGCGCTCTTCCCCACGTCGCCGCGTGCGGGAGGAGGGGTGGCTGTGCAGGAGGCCGCCGTCTCTCTCTGCCCCGTGGCGGTTGGCGGGTCAGGTGATGCGCCCGTCTCACCGGCTACCTCTCCGGAGCACCGTGCGCGGGTCTCCCCGGCCCCTGCTGCCGGCGGGTCGCCCGTGGACAGGCCGCGGGAGTCGTCGCCGAGCTGCTCTCCGGCCCCGGTGGCTACGGCCCGGGGAGCCGCTGTTGGGGGATGGGCAGGAGGCCTTTCCCCTACCAGAGCTTCACGCGAGGAGGTCATCGCCTTTGGTGGTATCCCGGACCCAGTCTCCCAGGGGAGGCGAGTCAGCGGGAGGCTGCAGGAGCAGCCAGACGTTGATGACATGCAGCTGAGGTGTGCTTTGAGAGCTGCCAAGCTGCGCGACGTCGAGACCTCCACTGGTATGTCGGTTAATAAGTCGAATTCCATTTTGCATTTTACTGATGTTGAAATTATTCATAATGCAAATCAAGTAGGTGTTTCACTTGGTAAAAATGATATTGAGGTTTCTAGGTTGGTTAATGACATTCTTGACTTGGAAGCTGATCGTGCGGTAGAAATGATCCGTCACATTGCTGCTATTAAACCTATGAATGATTCGGAGATTGATGCGCTTGGGGTTAGGGTTCTTGATGGCTTGTGTGCCGATCTTGACCCTACTCTACCCGAGACGGAGGAGGACACCATTCCTGAGGTGTCTCTTCATGTAGATGAGCCCGAGGCGATAGAAGCAGAGAATGACTGTGCTGTTCAGGCTGATGGCCACCTTAAGACAAAGCGGACGTGGAAACGGAAGGTTTATCCCGTCTCAGCTGCACGTAGGAGTGCTAGGATCCGCACTGCAAAAAAAATTATGATGAATTATGAGAGGCATTTTCTGGAATAGCAGAGGTCTTAGAGACTTGGCTAAAAGAAGATTTCTAGCGGAGGCTTCTCTTGAACATCAGTTAGATTTTATTGCATTGTCTGAGACTGGAAGAAGCAACTTCACTTCACAATTTCTTGCCACTTTGTCCGGGGGGGTAGATTTTGATTGGCATTGCCTCCCCCCTCAAGGAAGATCCGGTGGGGTTTTACTTGGGGTTAAGTGTGAAACATTGGAAGTTCGGAGCGTAGTTTTGGGGTATTTTGCCGTCAAGTTTCGAGTTCAAACTAAGGCAGATGGGTTTGATTGGGCTTTGGTGGCGGTGTACGGAGCTATGCAACCAGAGCTCAATCCAGACTTTTTGGCGGATATGGTTCGTATTTGTGGTAATGAACAGCTCCCCCTCTTAGTGGGAGGGGATTTCAACATTATCCGTAGGAAGGAGGAGAAGAATAGTGACAATTTTGACGGTCGATGGTCGTTCATGTTCAACACTATTATCGAAAGTTTGGATCTCAGAGAGATAGAGCTTTCGGGTAGGAAATTCACTTGGGCTAATTCGCTACCGGTCCCGACGTTTGAGAAACTTGACCGTGTCCTAGCAAGTGTCGAATGGGAACAGAAGTTTCCTCTGGTAACTGTGCAGGCATTGACAAGAGGTGTCTCTGACCATACACCGTTACTAGTTGATTCAGGAGTTCAAACTTTTGTGGGCAACAAAAACATTTTCTCGTTTGAACTTGCCTGGTTTGAAAGAGAAGGTTTCCTTGAGTTGTTAGCTCGGGAGTGGGCTAAAGACTCAGGAGGAAGGACACCTATCGAGCGATGGCAATGCAAGATTCGTCATCTTCGAAGGTTCCTTCGAGGCTGGGCTAAACACACGCATGGTATTTATAAGGCGGAGAAGGAGAGACTTCTTCTACTTATTCAAAACCTTGACGTTAAAGCTGAAACTTCTATCTTGGATTCCAGTGAGTTGGAAACAAAGATAGAGGCGGAGATGCGACTTAAACAGCTTCTTCGCGAGGAGGAATTGAAGTGGGCATTGCGAGCTAAGGTTCGCAAGATAGTACAAGGCGAGGACAATACTCAATTCTTTCATATGATTGCTAATGGGAAGCATCGTAAAAAGAGAATTTTCCAGCTAGAACAAGACGAAGGGATGATAGTTGGTCAAGACAATCTGAAGGTCTACATTACCAATTATTATAAGCAGTTGTTTGGTCCCCTGGAAGAGAATTTTGTGTCCTTAGATGAGTCTAGGGGTGAGGATGTTCCTCAACTTGAGACTGCCGAGAATGAGCTCCTGACTGCTCCTTTCTCTGAGAAAGAGGTGTTTGAAGCCATTGCACAAATGGAGAATAATAAGGCTCCAGGACCGGATGGGTTTCCGGCAGAGTTTTACAAAAAGTGCTGGCATTTCATTAAGGGTGATTTGATGCCCATGTTCCAGGAGTTTTTTGAGGGACAGCTTCAGTTGTTTAAGCTGAATTTTGGAACGATAACTCTTCTTCCTAAGAAGACAGACGCGGTTCGCATTGAGCAGTTCAGACCTATATGTCTGCTTAATGTGAGTTTCAAAATTTTCACCAAGGTCGGGACGAACAGACTTACGCAGATTGCGCACTCTGTGGTTCATCCGTCCCAGACTGCTTTTATGCATGATAGAAACATCCTTGAAGGGGTTGTTGTCTTGCATGAAACGCTCCATGAAATCCACTCAAAAAAACTTGATGGCATAGTTTTTAAAGTGGATTTTGAAAAAGCATATGATAAAGTTAAATGGCCTTTCCTTCAACAAGCTTTGCGTATGAAAGGTTTTGATCCGGCATGGAGGAACCAGATTGATTCCTTTACGCAAAAAGGGAGTGTAGGGATTAAAGTGAATGACGACATAGGTCACTATTTCCAAACACACAAGGGGCTAAGGCAAGGAGACCCGATGTCACCGATTCTATTTAACATAGTGGCTGATATGCTCACTATCTTAATAGGTCGGGCAAAGGATGCTGGGCAGGTAGGTGGCCTGGTCCCACATCTAGTTGACGGAGGGATTTCCATTCTTCAGTATGCTGATGATACTATCATCTTTATGGAGCACGACCTGGCGAAAGCAAGAAACATGAAGTTGCTGTTATGCTTATTTGAACAATTATCTGGCCTCAAAATTAACTTCCACAAGAGCGAATTGTTTTGCTTTGGAAGAGCAAAGGATGACCAGGATACGTATAAACAATTGTTTGGATGTGAATTGGGCTCCTTACCGTTTACGTACTTAGGTATATCCATTCATCATCGTAAGCTCACTAGCATTGAGTGGAAATGCATCGAGGATCGCTTTGAAAAGAAACCGAGCTGTTGGAAAGGGAAGCTCATTTCATACGGAGGACGATTGATTCTGATTAATTCGGTCCTTACCAGTATTCCTATGTTTCTCTTATCTTTTTCCCAGGTCCCGGTGGGAGTCAGAAAAAGATTAGATTTCTACCGATCTCGATTCTTTTGGCAGAATGACGAGCTCAAACGAAAGTATAGGCTTGCTAAGTGGGATATAATCTGTAGGCCGAAGGACCAAGGGGGTCTAGGTATTGAAAATTTGGAAGTCAAAAACATATGTCTCCTTAGCAAGTGGCTATTTAAATTGTCGTCTGAGACGGAAGCTACTTGGGCACAGATTTTGCGTAATAAGTATCTTTATGCTAAAACCTTGGCTCAGGTTAAGGTGAGGCCTTCCGACTCCCCTTTTTGGAAGGGTTTAATGAGAGTCAAACATCTTTTTTTCAACAAGTTAAAATTCATTGTCGGGAATGGTGCCACTACGAGGTTTTGGGAGGATATGTGGCTTGGGGAGACTCCCCTTGCACTTCAATATCCTACTTTGTACAACATTGTGCGACGTAGAGAAGCCTACATTGCAACTGTTCTACAATCCACTCCCCTCAATATTAGTTTTCGGAGAACGCTAGTTGGAAATCGTTGGGAGGCCTGGCTCCACCTCGTTAGACGTTTAATGGAGGTCCGGCTGACCCAGCAACCAGATCAGCTGTATTGGAAACTTACTAAGAATGGTGTGTTCTCGGTTAAATCTATGTATCTGGATGTCATTAACTCTAGCGATGTCCCTTCCTCGATTCACGTTTGGAGAGTAAAGGTTCCCTTATGTATCAAAGTGTTTATGTGGTTTGTGCATAAACAAGTCATTTTGACTAAGGATAACCTGGCAAAACGCAACTGGGTGGGCTCATCTAGGTGTAGCTTTTGCGATCATAACGAAAGCATCAAACACCTCTTTCTCGATTGTCCGTTGGCTAAGATTCTGTGGCGGTCGATTCATATTGCGTTTAATATTAACCAGCCCCCCTCTATCAACATGTTATTTGGAACATGGCTTGATGGGGTTGATTCTGATACTGCAAGACACATTCGTGTTGGCGTTTGTGCTTTACTTTGGGCAATATGGAACTGCAGAAATGATTTAGTATTTAATAGATCAACAAACATTCACTTTTTGCAGGTTATTTTCAGGGCCACGGCTTTCATCTGTATGTGGTCGCTACTCACTCCGACGGAGGCCAGGAAGCATTTGGTTACTACGTCTACCCGATGGGAGATGGTAGCGCGGGATATTTTCAACCGGTTTGGGTGGCGGTCATGTAATAGGATAGGCATGTAGTGCTCCTATTGTGTTTGCCAGCCGGTTGTGGCTTTGGGTTTGAGCTCTTTCGAGCCTTTTGTTTATCTTCGTACCTCAATACTTGACGACGTTGTTGCTGGACTTTATTTTTAATAATATGAGCCGTATGCATCTTTTTGATGCAGAGGCTGGGGTAAACCCCTTTTTCCAAAAAAAAAAAAAAAA
>NC_041392.1:281873-291577 GCF_002162155.2 Triticum dicoccoides
AGCAGTCCACCCAAGACGCTTGTGGGTGGCCCGGCTTTCCATGAGAGAGAGAGTAGCACGTGGCCTGGCGCCCTTGGCATTCATCCCTAGTTCCATACCCCCTGCCCCGACCCTACCCATACAAGGAAGAAAGAGCCCTTTGGCATTCATTCATCCTCATCCCTAGCTAGTTCCATACCCCTGACCCTGATAGTAAGGTCGTAAGTAGAGCAGCATGAGCAGCATGCCCAACAGCTCGCAATTCCATTCCCACCAGCACCACCTGCTGCTGGTGCTGCCAGTAATCCTAATCCTAGTAGTAGTCAGCCCCTTGCTTGCCGCCGCGGCTGAAGCTCAAGGGCAGCAGCCGATGGCACGTCCGGGTTGCCCCGACAAGTGCGGCAACATGAGCATCCCCTTCCCGTTCGGCATCGGGAAGCCTGGCTGCTTCCGCGAGGGCTTCCAGGTCCTTTGCAACCACTCCTCCGATTCGGATCCCCCTCGCGCCTTCCTTGCTGGCAGCACAAGATTCAAGGGCAACCACTCCTACCAAACGGAGCCCCCTCGCGCCTCCCTTGCTGCCAGCAGAAGATTCAACGGCAACGACTCCCAGATCTACAGTGGTTCTGAGTGGTCGTCGTCGTTGGAGCTGGTGAGCATATCAGTCGCCACGGGCGAGGCACGAGTGTACGCCCCGATCGCGTACAGCTGCAACACAAATCGCAACGAGTCCTTGTTCAGGGATCAGCACATCGATTTCTCCTACACGCCCTTCGCCGTGTCGGCGACGCGTAATGTTCTCATCGCCGTCGGCTTGGAAGCCGAGGCTCAACTGATATTCTCTCTGTTTACCTACCAAACCCCTTTCACTTGCCGTGCACAAGATTTCGACCGCACGCCGCTCGCGAGGAACGGGTCGTGCAAGGGGTTGAGCTGCTGCGAGCAGACCCTCCCGGCCGACCAGGGCTCCGGCAGGTTTTCCATGTTGTGGGTCAACCCCGTGCACGACCACTTTATCTGGGAAACCACGCCCTGCTCCTACGGCATGCTGGTGGACAAGTCATGGTACAACTTCTCTACGCCCGACATGTACGGCGACAAGACGCTACTCAAAAGGTTCCCCCGGGGCGTCCCCTTGGCGCTTGATTTCGCCGCCGGGGACACTTGGTGCCCGGTGGAAGGACAGCCGCTGCCTCCGCACTACGCCTGCGTCAGCGGCAACAGCTCCTGCGCCAACGTGACAATAGAAATAGATAGTCCAGGCTATGTCTGCAAGTGCTGGGACAATTACACTGGCAACCCTTACATCGCTCACGGATGCCAAGGTACATACACACATACATACATATGAGTACATACATGCATACAAGAAATTGTCTGTCCTTACCAATTAATATAATTCGTTAACTCCCCCGAGTGTTGTGTTTATTCTTCAGACATTGATGAATGCAAGTTCCCGGAAGTGTATCCCTGCTCAAATGGCGGGATCTGCAAAAACAGGCCCGGAGGCTATGACTGTCCATGCAAATTCGGAATGAAAGACGATGGCAAAGGGGGGGCCTGCACAGATGTATTCCCCCCAGCAGCAAAGCAGGCGACTGTGGGTAAGCTACCACGTTGTATACTAGACTGCACTAATTAAGATGTATCCCCCTGTTGCAGGCCAATCTAAATCATCAACATAGAAACACATGTATGACATAGGCACTGCCTGTGTCCGGATCTCTTGCTGCATATCTATATCTATACCTAATAATAATAAAGGGGGGAAGACTTCTTTCTTCTCTCCTTCCGTCACCCTTTTATATTCGTCAATTTTGTGTTAACCATAAAGATTGACAACTGAGATTTAAAGGATTTATCGTCCGTCGCTCCTTTTCTTCATACGTCATCCATCTGCATCTTTTTCGTCCTTCACGGTAGAAGCCCAATTGAACAGACCAGAAAGGTAACCTTCCGGATTGAATCGGCATCCAATATCGTCTCCTGCCCTGATTGGTTCTTCTTTCCACTGCACACAACATCTCCATATATACATATATAGTCCTCCTGAGCTGTCGTTCCGTTAGAATTACGATGGACCTGGCTTCCACCGCGCCCTGGCCGACCGCCAGATTTGCCTTCCCCATCCTCGCTGCGGCCCTTCCTTCGCGCCTTAGCTCTGAGGAGGCCGACGCCGCCATCACGTCGATCTCGCTCAACGCAAGAATCACACTCGCATGGGAATTTCATGCCATGGTTCTGCGGATCGGAAGCGGTTCCAAGGTGGCAGAGGGAGGAGGCGGCGGCTTCGATGAGGTGGAGCGGCAGCACCATCTGCACGCGCATGTACTTGCATCTCCCTCCGACGCCATCCGACACAAGCGTTGCGCGGTGGAGGCCTGCATTGGATCGTGCGCTCGAATCCCGCCTTCGCCACGAGCTCTCCATTGACAGCTCTGTGTCACACGCTCAAGCAGTTTGACTGTACCGACGTGCTGTGGAAAGGTGATTGGGAAAACAAGCAGCAGCATAAAGATGTACAGCGAGGGGCTCCGTTGCAATGAACGGGCAGTATTTTCAGTCGGTCGGTTGTGCATCTTAAATTCTATAAATGACCTGACTGTAATTTAAGTGTTGTACATGATTTCCTTATGTTTTGCAGACTTAATTTCCCCAGAGTTTCAACCCCTTGGCTGTCCTGTCTTGATTTAGATTCTTCTTCTTCTTCTTCTGATAGTTCTAGTGGTAATTTGTTCTAGATTCCAAGTTGATGAACAAAAGAAACTATTTAATTCTTATGCTGAAACTTTCTGCTAGATTTGTAATTGTGAATTTAGTTATATAAACTAAGTTTGTTTCTTGTCCATCTAGGTGTAATAGGTGGTATTCTTCTCATGGTGATTCTGTGGTTTACTGTTATTCTTCGCAAAGAGAAAAAGAAGACAAAAGAATTCTACAAAAAGAACGGCGGCCCGGTATTAGAGAAAGCAAAAGGCATTAAAATTTTCAAAAAGGGGGAGCTCAAGCCAATTTTAAAGAATAGCAACATAATTGGAAAAGGTGGATTTGGTGAAGTTTACAAGGGCCTTCTTGACAATAAAGAAGTTGCAATAAAGAAGCCGATCAATGGTAGCGTGCGAGAGAATGAACAATTTGCAAATGAAATCATCATCCAATCTCAAGTCATCCACAAGAACATTGTTAGGCTCATTGGTTGTTGCCTTGAAGTTGAAGCCCCCATGCTGGTCTACGAGTTTATCTCCCAAGGTAGCCTCCATGACATTCTTCACAACAAGAATAACAAGGCGGCTCTCAACTTGGATGCACGTTTAAGTATCGCTGCACAGTCAGCGGATGGTCTAGCTTATATGCACTCACAAGCAAACACTAGAATTCTACACGGTGATGTCAAACCAGCAAATATACTCTTGGATGATAACTTTATAGCCAAGATTTCAGACTTCGGCATATCTAGGCTGCTTGCGAGAGACGAGGAACACACTGCATCAATCATCGGCGACATAAACTATATGGATCCGGTATATCTACAAGAAGGCCTACTAACCGAAAAAAGTGATGTCTACAGTTTCGGAGTTGTGATCCTGGAGCTTATCAGTGGCAGGAGGGCCATACACTCTGAGAATAATAGCTTGGTAAAGAGTTTCCTTGAAGTCCATAAGGAACAGAAGAAAGCGACCGAACTTTTTGACAAGGAAATTGCAATAGCAGAAGATTTAGAGCTTCTTGATAGTCTAGCAGGTATGGCCATGGAATGCCTTAGCCTTGATGTAGATCAAAGACCAACAATGATGGAGGTAGCTGGGCAACTACACATACTGAGTCGATCTCGTAAGGTGCAAGACGTTTGACAAAATTAATCCTTAAGGAGGTGTCTTTTGGTTAGGAGAAAATTTGTAACTGCATTTCTAAGGTAGCCGAGTGTTTGTGCACTGCATTTGTAACCGTATTTCTAAGGAGGCAGTACGCTTGTATGCTGCATTTGTAACCGTGTGTCAAAGAACTACATTTTTTTTTACCAAATTTGTAACTGTGTTACAGATAGTACGTCGTATTTTCTTGCACCTGTAGAGTTTCAACGTGCTTTACAGGTTGTATGAAAAACCTTTGCCTCCTTTTCCCCCTCACTTTCTCTCACCTGTCCCGTGCTGCATAATTAGTATGCTCACCGTCATGTTTAATGAGGTAATCGTATTCAAATAGTACATGCTATCGAATATTATCCAACAAGCTGAAGAGCAAGTCCGTATTGTCCGAGAAAATCTGAAGGCGGCTCAAGACCGCCAGAAGAGCAATTACGATCGCATGTGATCAATCTTATCTGCATGTCACTCCTATGAAGGGCACTCACCGCTTCGGAATCAAGGGCAAGTTAGCTCCACGCTACATTGGTCCTTTCCGCATTATTGCTATACGTGGTCAGGTGGCATATAAATTGGAGTTGCCGCCGCAATTCTCTCATATCCACAACGTCTTCCATGTGTCGCAACTTCGTCGTTGCTTCAAGGAATCTCTGCACCGACCAGTGGATCATGAATTGCTCGGATTCGGAGGTGTGGTGGAGCTCTGGGCCAAAGTCCAGCCCTGACTTTGGGTCGGTGCCGGCAACGGCGGCGCCATGGCGTCGTTCCCCTTCTTGAAGGCGTTGTCGTGGAGCTCCATTACACGACTCTCCGGGATAAATCTCTAGCTTCGGATGGTCGAAGCGGGCAATGACGGCGGCTACGTCGTTTCCTTCTTTGAGGCATCGCCTTGGAGAGTCAGCATATTGCAGTTTGCACGGATCTCTTCGTCGTCGGGGACAGTGGACGTTGGGGCGGCGACTCCGGGTGGTTTCTGATTATGCGCCGAGATGGCGATCTCGGGAACAATGTGAGTGGCAACTCTATGAGGTGGGGCTCTATCTCGACATTGGTTGGGTGGCATCCTTGTCCCGCTTGGGCGGTAGGGGTGTCAATGCGCCCAGAGGGCAAGTAGACAGCAAAAAAGACAGATAGATCCAAACTTTGCATGCTACTGACTGCATTCATCATCAGATTTCTTTCCTTTCCTTTCCTGGAGCTTGCAAGCAAGCACAAAGGGATCAATCAGTCTTGTTCCTCTTCTTCTACACTAAAGAATGATGAATTACAACATACACAAAGTTGCGACACGACACCGTAAACTTAATTTCTGTGTCATCCTAATTT
Source organism: Triticum dicoccoides (assembly GCF_002162155.2). Taxonomy (NCBI): domain Eukaryota; kingdom Viridiplantae; phylum Streptophyta; class Magnoliopsida; order Poales; family Poaceae; genus Triticum; species Triticum dicoccoides. The sequence goes on from NC_041392.1 coordinate 287,042, forward strand.
AATTGCCGTTTTTCTTCTTTCTCATGTGGATCACGTCCCCGTTCCTTCCCGGGAGCGTCTCATGCTCTCGTCCATCAGCTTGAACGTCTTCTTCACAAGCTTCTGGTCCAGCGCCGTCGTTCTGTAGATCTTGAACACCCGGTCGACACGCTCGGGCTTGCTGCTCTGGAAGTAGACCTCCTCAAACTTCTTCTTCACGAACCTGCACTCAAGTATATTATAAAAGTAAAACACCATACCATAAGAGCAAACTGACTGAAACAAATAATGTATTTTCCTCTCGAATGTGCCAAATTTGTTGAGGACTGTGTGCACTCACTCATAGGCATGCTCCACATCCTGTTTGCCAGGCGCGATTGGCTCATAGTCCTTAAACCACTCGCACACCGTCAAAGGAACCTTTTGTATTTTCCTCTCGAATATGTCAAATTTGTTGAGGAACAGCATGAAGGATGTTTTCTGGACCGATCGAAAGCAACATCACATCAAGTAGAGTAGGATCAGGATCAGAAATACTCCAAAATAGCTTCAATTCTTTGCTTTAAAACGGGAAATTTGAGACAGACCTCAAAACATGTTTGCTTTAACACCCAGTCGAACAGCTCCTTGGTCTCCATCATCCTGTTCTGCGTCTCATCCTCAAATAACAACTGATCGTACCTGACAGACATTAACAGCCTCCAAACATCTATTCATGTATTCATGTACTCAGTGCAGCACAAGAAAATGAGATTGTTGTACTCACTCGCTAATGGCAGCACAAAAGATAACTGCATCAACACCTTCAAAGAGATGAATCCACTTCCTCCTCTCATTCCTTTGACCCCCTACGTCGTACAGCCTGTACACCTCTCCGCCCCTTTTGCTCTCTCCAAGGGGGCTGCATGCACAGACAGAAACTCTCTTCAGTCTGTCATTCTGTATGTATGTATCTGAGCAGAGCAAAAGATGATATATGCAAACCTAAATTAACCAGATTACCTAAACTGAATTTCTACAACCCCATTTGTCCGCACTCTTGCATGGAGCACATCCTCCTGCAAAGCATCTCGAAATGTTAGCAGAGAAAAAAAATCTGACCATCATTATATCTATCCATCTGATCTGATAACCAGTAAATAAATCTCTCCAGATAAGAATTTAATTGTGGATAATTACAGACCGACCTTTGTTGGTACGTAATCTGCTTCAGCTAATCGGTCCAAATTGTCCATGAAGTAGTGTGCACAGTCAGGAACTTGCAGCACACTTCCACACGAGTAAGTTTCCTACACAGTAGAAAGATGCATTTCTTTATAACTAAGTTGGTTGTTTGACGTCATTCACATCTCTTTACAGAAACCGAAACAAAAACCTGAATGGCTTGATCTTCCCATAATTTTCTCACATCCTGTACGAGTTCTTTGTTAAGCGAAGGGTAATCCAACCTGCCTCCGATTTCTGATAGTTTTTCTCCAATCTCCTGAAGATAGGATAGGAAAATCAAAGGAGCAGAGCAATACATAAAAGGGAAAAGTATTCGACAGTTGGATATGTATTCGAGAATGACAGTGGAAAAGCAGCAAAACACAATACTGCCTGCTTAAAGCAGGGTGTTTACGGGTCTGAAGAGGTTCATCTAGATCTAGTGCAGCAGAGCTGCAATGCGAGGTCTGAAGAGGTTCGATTGTAGCCCTAGCTACAGTAGTTGTAGTTGTGTAACAAACAGATGATGGTTATCAGTTTGAAATAGAAACTGCTGCTTGCTCTCTGGACAATAATACTGCTTAACAAGGAACTGCTGCTCCAGTTGTAAATTGTAGCAGATGATGGTTATCATGTTGCAAGATATTACATCATGTTGTAAGTTGGACAGGTTTGATTGAACATAGCCTAGCCTAGCTGGTTGTGTAACTGTAATGCTGCTTCAGTTGTAACAGAGCACAGTTATCATGTTGCTGCGAGACATTGGTGTTGCTTATGTCGGAATCCACCAAATGTAACTCTACTACTTACTGAACAAAATAGGATGCACGGACCTGATTATCGGGTAATATCACATATTTTGAAGACTCGGATTCCACTTGGGCAAGCTCTTTAGCTCCATCATATAGTATCTGTGCAAATTCAACTCACTATTACTCAGGGAAAATATGTGCAAAACACACAGGCCCCCATAAGAAGATGATAAAGCTGCCTACATGATCCCCACGAAGCAATAGGAGGAAGAGGGGAAAAAAACCATATATATTAAAACACACCCGTTCCAGTAGTAGGAGCATACTTTGATTGTCTGGAACACGTTGGCATGGATGACGGGCGTATAGCCCTTGAGTTCTGCCTCGTCGAAGCCGGTTCGGAAAAGAAGCTTGATCTGAAGATAAACAAACAAACATTCAGTAAACGTAAGGCATCATACTATATTTCCATGGGGCCATGGGGCAGGGAAGGATAATACAATACAATGGAGGGGTTCTTGCCTGTTTAAATATCGTGGACTTTCCTGATTCTCCGGCACCTGAAAAAGACAGAAAGCATCGGCATCCTATTAGGAATCGTTCGGTCCTGATTCTGAAGCAAAGCAGGCTAAAGAAGAGAGCTAACTATCGGGAATTGGTTCAAGTAATGTTTGTTTTCAGTGATCCCCATCATTAATGAGAAAGCTTGCAAAAAAATTCAAAAATCAAAAACAAAGGAGATACACAAATGAACTTGGTTAGAAAGATATAGTTCAGTGAAGCAGTAAATTCAAATTGTGAAGATAAAATTGAGACTAGCAGGCATAAGAAGAAATGCGTGTAAAAGTTAAAGTGAGTTGGCAGTTTAGTTACCAAGAAGCAAGAGCTTGTGGATGTGCTGGTCCGCCTTTGTCTCGTGCAGAATGCGGCGGTCGATGTCTGCAGACTGTAAAGGTGGATCGAGGTGTGTGTGTGTGTGTGCATCAGGACAGGACAGGACAGGAGAGGAGGAATTGAATGAAATGAAGAGGTCTAGTAAGTGGTATGGAAAGGATGAGCTTACTCACTCTTGTGTTGTCAGCTGCGTCTGCCTCATTTACTGAGTGAGGTCTGCTGCAGGATGAGCCCATGGTTTGAAGCGCACACGCGAGCATGGACATTACTATTATTACTCTAGAAGACAAGATGTGCGGTCGGTCTCATGCTTCCTTGCTTGCCAATGACCTGAAAGATAAGATGACGGGCAAGTAAGATCCAGAGACCTCTAAATAAAACTACCTAGTTATAGCTTAATAAAAAAGAGAGAGAGAGAGAGAGAGAGAGAGTATTATAGTTGCAGGCAGGCAGGCAGGCAGCACATTGATTGAAGATGGAGGGTTGAGTTGAATGAATCAAGATAAGATGGTTGGTATATATGTGTATGAAGTATGAAGTCATGAATGGTGGTTGGTATGTGTATTTTGGGCCTTACTATATACGTATGCTAGATTCATTCTGAGTGAGCTGCACATTCACATTCACATTCTTTCTGGCAAGGAAGCAAGCAAGCAAGGAAGGAAGGAGGCTTGGTGAATGATACCAATCAATCAATCAATCGTCCCCTTTGCTATGCTATGCTACGGTATGCATGTTATATATAATAAGAAAGAAAAAAGAAGGCAGATGAGATGAGATGAGATGAGATGTAGAAACAAGCTGCGGAACAAATCAAGCAGCATATCCTTTCCTTTCATTTCCTTTCCTTTCCTTTCCTTTCCTTGGTACAGTACATTTACAGTAGAGTAGAAACAAATCAAGAAATCAAGAAACTAGTAATAAGCAAGCAAAGAAAGATAGAATCCTGGTGATTAGGTAGTGGCTTTGACCTACCAACTGCACGGCGGGCGGGCGGATCTACTCACTGAGCTAGCTAGCTACAACCAACAAGCTGTGTTTTTTATTTATTTATTTATTTTCCGAGTGACGAAAAGAGATGAGAGATAGAATGAATCTGAATCTGAATCTAGGCTTGCTTGCTTGCTTGCTGCTCATACATACCTCAATCGAATCCGATCCGATCCAAGAAGGCCCAACCCAATCCAATCCAATCCAATACAAGGGGAGGGGAGTGGAGGGGAGGGGCGGGGTGGAGACGGCAGGGGGGAGCTTCTGGGCGGCGGCGGGTGGTTTGTAGGGAGGGAGGAGGAGAGATTGGTTTGGTAGGTCAGTCAGCGTGAGAGTGAGAGTGAGAATGAGGAACCAAAGTGGAGTGAGAGATCGAAAGGGAATGAATGCGTGCGTCTCCACTTTGGTTTGGTAGGCAAGACGAAATCCAAATCCAAAATACTACTCCTTTTTTTATGAAAAAAAATGAAACTACTAAAATCACCGTCACCAATAAAAAATTCCCAAACAGAACAAACAAAATCAAATACTACTGTATATATATAAACCTTTTAAAAAAACTGAAATTCAGGGTGGTGCTTGTCTTAGAGCATCTCCAGCCGCACCCCAACAGGCCCCTCAAGACGCCGTTTTTTCTGCCGGCGCAAAAAAAAAACCCAGTCGCGCCCTCAGGACGCCGTTTTTTCTGCCGGCGCAAAAAAAAAACCCAGTCGCG
>NC_041392.1:291769-311661 GCF_002162155.2 Triticum dicoccoides
AAAGTGGCGTGTGGGCCACCACTGTGAGGCGAGAAACGCCTTTTTCCCCGCCCAGATTCGACCCGCACACGGCAGGATGCCACTTCCCCTTTCGCCGCCATGCCGATCCCGGTGCCACCCACCTGCCCACAGCCGCTGCTCCACCGCTAGAAAGGTCATTCCCCTACGAAAAGAGAGGGGTTTCGCCACGACAGTCTCCATCCTGCTCCTGGGCAAGCTTTCCAGGGCTCTGACCACGCAGGTGGGGATAACGGCGGCTGCCCACCCACCACGCTCGCTAGGTGTTCGATGATTTGCTTGTTCAGCAATGGACTCCGACGAGGAGGAGGCGTTCGCAGCTCTGATGGAGGAGCTAATTTGCGCCGAATTTGGGCCTAATTTGCGCCGAACTTGGGCTGAACTTGACGGTTGGGGGGCGAACTTGAGGGGCTGCTGGGAACCCGAGCACCACCATGCAGAAAATATAGCTGGTAAGCCCCCAAGAGGCGCTAGTTCAAGCCCTTGGGGGCCGAATGGCTGGAGATGCTCTTACCCTGGAGCCCACCTCATCTGTTTCCAGACACTGTTGGCGGTCGATGCTTGAAGCTCTCCCCTTGGCTATCTTACAGGGCTGGAAGCTAGCTAGCTGCCAGAGGTGAGTCAATTCAATAAAGCTTGTAGGATCGGAAGACTTCAAAGATGTGGTGGCTCCATCTCCCCTCTCGTTTCTCTCATCGTCCTTGTTTGACAAAAAGGGGGCAGCGGCACTAATCCTTCATCGATATGGTGTATTGCGTGTCGTGCAAGCTGTCGGCGGGATGTTCCTTCTTCATCAGATGCACAATGCCAAACCTAGTCACCAAAGCCGCAGATTCAACCATCACATGTGTGGCTGCAAAGTGTGAGGGTTGGTCGTCGGCAGGTAAGGGGTCTTACGCCGACCCACCCCCTCCCCCATCTCCTCTTACTCAACATCCAAGTATAGGAGGCCCCAACCTCCTTCCTACAATTTCCATTTCTTTCTCGGCTGGCTTTGGTGGCTAGGGTTGGCATATTCAGGGTTGGTCTAGATGTGTTGACAAGGTGAAGTCAATCGGTCTCGCTGAGGTTGGCATCTCTGCCATGGTCGGCTGCAATACCTGGACCCGACTACATTTTAACAATTTTGTTCGTGGTTCTGTGTGCAAGTTCAAAAGACTTGTCTGTAATTCTTATTCTCCTTTGTTAACATGTTGGGGGATATGTCTTGTGATCTTTAGTTTGTTCATGGTTCCTTTCGAAGAAAGATGACTGCTACTGACATAGTCGTGAGAGACAATGGTACCACCAATTCGTGGGTCATGTAGAACTGGTGATTCCAAGACAAGATCAGTCGTAACACACTTTCGGCGCATAACAGCGAATATGCCATGGATCGATCACGTTATGCGCGACATCAAAAGCTCATCGCCACACAACAAAAATATGCATACATACCATTGAAAGCATCACATCAAAAATTTGAATGCACGTGATAGAACCTCAGTATATGATGCATCGAGAGTGACCTTCTATCCTTACCCCTACTTTTTGCTTAAATAGATGTAGACGATTATAAGCTTGGGAAACAAAAAAATGAGAGAGAGAGAGAGAGATGAAAACAAACCTGATGACCAGAAAATAATTGGACAAGAAAAACCTCAGGATGATGCATTGAGAGCGTCATCCTGCCTTATCTTGTGCTTTTGTGCTTAAATGGATGCATGCTTTTTGTAACTTTGACAACAAAATAGTGCGAGAGAGTTGAAATCAACCATGGCAATGAAAAGTGGACAACAAAGGTCAGTCGTAACGAGCTTTCGGTGTGTAAATACGAATATGCCATGGATTGATCACGTTATGCGTGGCAATAAAAGCTCATTGACACAACAAATAGATACATATCATTGAAAGCGTCACATCGAGATTTCTATTTAATGCACACGATACAACCATAAGATATGATGCATTGTGAGCACCTTAATATCGTTATCTTGTGTTTTGTGCTTAAGCAATTTATAGATGCAGTGGTTTATAAGTTTGGGAAACAAAAAAGTTTATGTATGAGAGAGGGAGAGAGAGAGTTCAAACAATCATTAGAGACGAAGCGGAAAAGTGGAGAGGAAAAAATGATGTGTTTGGGTGAGTGACCCCGTGGTGTCTTGTTGCTTGTTGCTTCCTCTCCCCTCCCTCTCGTCTCGGACAGAAAGAAAGCAGAAGAGAAAGGTAAAGTGTTGACATGGTTGAAGGACTTGTTTGTAATGTTATCTTTCTTTGGTTGTCATGCTTTGGGGATGTGTTGTGATCTTCGTTTGTTCACAATCACTTATGTAAAAAAGGATTTTTGCCGACATAGTCGTGAGAGACGACGATATCACCGATTAGCGTGTGATGTACAACCAGCGATGGATGCCAACACAAGATGATTCATTAGACACTTCAGGCGCATAAAAGCGAATATGCCACAGATCAATCATATTATGGGCGGCAATAAAAGCTTATTGACAAAATAAGTAGACCAACCATCACATCATAATTCCCATTTAATGCACGTGATATAACCTCAAGATACGATGCACTAAGAGTGTTCTTGTACCTTAGCTTGTGCTTTTGTGCTTAAATAGACAACAAAAATAGTACCAGAGAGTTGAAAACGACCATGACAAGGAAAAAGTGGACAACAAGGTCAATGGTAACATGTTTTCGGCGCGTAAATGTGGATATGCCACGAATCGATCACATCATGGACACAACAAATAGATACATGCCATTGGTAACATCACATCAAAGTTTCCATTAAATGCCTGCTATGCAACCTTAAAACATGATGCATCGAGACCGCCTTTATGTCGTTATCTCTTACTTTATTCTCAAATAGATGCAGGGGTTTGTAAGTTTTGGGAAACAAAAAAAGTGAGTGAGAGAGAGAGAGAGTTGAAAACAACAAGCAGAGAGTGGACAAAGGAAACCATCACCAAGTGTTTGGGTGGTGCGGTGTTGCAATACCTGGACCCAACTACATTTTAACTTTTTTTTCCAATGTCCCGTGTGCACGTTTGAAGGACATGTGTGTACTCTCAATTTCGCTTGATTGACAAACGTGTTCTTTGTTGTGATCTTCAATTTGTTCACGGTCGCTTTGTAAATAAATGGTTGTTACTGGCATGACCATAAGTGACGGTAGTACCACCGGTGAACAGGTGATGTAGAACCGAAGATGCCAACCAAGATACAGCTAATCATAATGCGCATTTGACACATGAATACAAATATTTCATTGACTAATCATGTTAGATGTGGCAATAAAAGCTTCTAGACACTTGAAGATAGATATGGAGCACTGAAAGCATGACATGGAGATTTTCATTTAATCCTTGCATTCCAACCTTATATATTGGTGGATTTGTGAGTGTGTGCTTAAATAGATGGAGGGGTTTATAAGTTTGGCAACAAAACAGTGTGCGAGGGTTGGAAACGACCACGACGGGAAAAAAAATGGTCAACATAGACAAGCCGTAACGCACTTTGGACGCATTAATTAGTACGAATACGCCAGGGAGGACCGTGACATTATGCGCGGCAATAAAAGCTCATGGACACAACAAGTAGATACCACCGACAATCGGAAGCGTAAACATCGAGATTTTCATTTAATGCACGCGATACAACCTAAAGATACATACGAGGCATCCAGCATCATTATCTCCTACTTTGTGCTCTAATAGATAGATTGTGGATGCAGACAGGCAGGCAGGGGTTTGTAAGTTTTGGGAAACCAAAAAGTTTTATTTTAATTTTTTTGAGAAATCGGGAAACCAAAAAGTGAGAGAGGGTTGAGAGTTGAAAAGGGGAGTAGAAAAACCATCCATCACCATTCACCACTGTCTTTCTTGCTCTGCTTCCCCTCTCCTCTCCTCTCTGCTCTGCTCCCGGACGGTCAGTCAGAAAGAAAGAAAAGCAGAGTAGGAGGAGAAAGGAAAAGTCTTTAGCCAGCGATGACGACCGCGGCGGGGTCGGAGTCGTCGTCCTCCTCGACCCCGGCGACGGCGGCGGCGGTGCTGCCGGTGGGGTTCCGGTTCCGTCCGACGGACGAGGAGCTGGTGCGGCACTACCTCAAGGCCAAGATCGCGGGGCGGGCGCACCCGGACCTGCTGGCGATCCCGGACGTGGACCTGGCGGCGGTGGAGCCGTGGGACCTGCCCGCCCGCTCCGTCATCAAGTCGGACGACCCCGAGTGGTTCTTCTTCGCCCGCCGCGACCGCCCCAAGTACCCCGGCAAGTCCTCCCGCTCCTGCCGCTCCACCGCCGCCGGATACTGGAAGGCCACCGGCAAGGACCGCCTCATCCGGGCGCCCGGCCCCGGCGGCTGCAGGGGGAAGGGCGCCCTCATCGGCGTGAAGAAGACCCTCGTGTTCCACCGCGGCCGCGCCCCACGCGGCGCACGCACCCCGTGGATCATGCACGAGTACACCGCCACCGACCCAAACCCCCAATCCCAATCTCAATCCCAATCTGCAGGCCCCCAAAATGTAACTTTTCCCCTTCCTCTTATCGTTCTGCTCTGCTTCCACTGATTTGATTTGATTTGATTTCAGCTTGAATAAGTAGAGTAGAGTAATTCTTTCTTTCTTTCTTTCTTTCTTTCTGCCATGCCATGGATGCCAATGTGTTACCTAGCTTGCTTATTGGCAGTAAGTAGTAGTACCTAGAACAAATCAGATAGATACCAATGTGTTAGGGTTGCAGTGAGTCAGTCAGTCAGGCAGGCAGGCAGGCACATATAAGTTACTAACTGGGTTGGACTAGTCAAATCTGCAGATAGATAGATAGATACTCTGCCTCTTGTAGCATCTCATTCAGTTGCTTGTTTCTCAATTATATATACGTACTACCTAGTGTGGATATGAATGTGCTAGCTAGCTTATGCAGGAACAATTTGCAGTCAATCACCACACCACACATATATAGCTCGGTTGTTGACAGGATTTGAACACTAGGAGGACATGGCATACTTGTTGGCAGGATGAATATGAATATGTTGTGTTCAAAATATCTTCTTCTTGTTTCTTTCTTTCTTTCTTTCTTCTATGAATATGAATGCCCTAGCTAGCTAGCTTAGCAGCACCGTTTGCAGTCAGTAAGGTGTAGCTCACTCTATTTTTGGGCCAATTCTGCCTGCCATAACAATAGGACAGGGCATACTTGCAAGATGATGAAAGCATGTATAATTGTGCAGTCTATCAGTCAGTCCCTAGTTGGTGTCTGTGTCGTTCGTACGCTCTATGTCGCTCGTCAAGTCACTACTTGGTGCAATAGGAATGGCTTGTATACTTTGTGGTTTACACCTTTTCTTTACTTCTGAAATAACTTCTTCATTAAAGAAAAGACCATCATTGTGCACTCAGTCAGTCAGTACCATTGCCTCGTTCACTTCTTGACAAAATCTTTTGTCAACTTTGTCATAACACTAGGACTGTACATACATACATATTTGCAAGCTGATGAAACCATGTATATATCACTCGATGACTGTCTTGTTGATTTGTTTCTTCAGGATAGCTTTGTTCTGTACCGCCTGTTCAACAAGCAGGATGAAGAGACCCCGGCCCCCGTTTCAGAACCCCCGTCCACGTCGCCTCCAGCCAATCCGCCGCTACAGCAAGCCAACGACACGGCCAGCGCCTCCATGGTGGAAGACAAGGCCTCGCCATCTGATTCGAGCCAGCTGACCCCGACCAATGCAACCACCGACCACACCTCCACTGCCCATCTTCTTGCAGCCGCCGGTGACGCAGAGCAGATAGCGGATCAGGTAAATTGCTGCTTTTCTTTCCCTTTCATGCATTATATTATATTATATTATATTTTCAGCCTCTTCTCCTGTCTTTCAGTTGACTGAGAAATGTGTGTGTCTTTTCTTATCCATAAATTAAATTGCAGGATGCTGCTTATCTGAATATGTTGGCCCAGCTTCCTGCAATCAGCTCCCCGATGCGTCCTTACACGGATCTCCCTTTTGTCGGCAACATGGGTGATGAGCAGGAAGACTTCTCGATGTATCTGAACAACATCATAGGTGAGCAGGATGTGCAAGCCATGTTGCCCAATCCAGCCGATGACGAAACGGGCGTGTCCAATCCTACAGGCTCATGGACTCCTTATCCCCAAGATATGTTGGACATGATAAATTCAATTGGCCCTATGGGAGCAGCACCTTGGACGCAGCAGCAGCAGCAGGCCACAGCTCCAGTAGAGTTGATGGGCCCACAACAAGGGATTGCGGCAAGGAGGATCCGGCTTGCGTACGCTGTTGAGAGGGCATCGGCGTCTCAGCCTATATTAGCTTGTCACTCGGAAAGCGAAGAAGGTGAGGGCGAATCAGCTGGCTGTAGCACAGAAAGTTCATCCAACAACCATGAGGAGGAGGATCATGTCAATGATGCACTTTTCCAAACCATGGTATGTATGGTTCTTCTGACTAATTACCTTGAGTTATGCTTGAAAAAAGACTTGGAGCAAGTCTACTTAGTAGTATTTAATTTACTCATCATAATATGTCTTGCTTAGGCTGGAGATCTGATGCATAACATCACTCCTGCTCAAGCGCTACTGGTTTCTTCGGTGGAAGTTGCAGACAAGCTCCAGCATCTATCATTCAATGGTACGTACGTAATAAGCCTTCTTCAGTTTTGAAAGAGAAAGGGGATAGCTCAGTGCCCGTATCGTGAGCTGTGGCTAAGCCGAGCTGTTTGGTAAATTTGCTGCCGTGCAGATGACAGCATATTGGAAGAAGAAGATGCCAAGCCGCGTCGTGGAGCCGGTCTGAAGCAGAGGGTGAAGCAGGACTCGGGTCGAAACGGGCATGACCCGGACGGACTCCTGCGCAACAGTGCCTACTTGCCTGGCCCTGGAGATTCATTTTCAGAAACAGCGAGACGGCGGAGGTCCCTCTGGCTGGCGCTCCTGGTGATGGCCATCCCCCTCTGCTTGTGCTTGTATTGGTTGGTGTCTGGAGGTCACTGAGCTACCGGCCAGTGTAAGCTAAACTAAACGGTTCCTCTTCCTCATCGTTCTTCGTTGGTAGGCTCTCTCTCTATATATACTTCGTATGTAGTAGTCATTTGAAATGTCTAGAAAGACAAATATTTAGGAACGGAGGGAGTACTTGTGTTGGTGTTGCTGGTGTGGTGTATATACTTGACTTGGTGTCTGTGTGTGTGTGTTAAGTAAGTAACTTTAGGCTGTCTCTACCGTAATCCTATGGACTTTGTAATGTAGCCATCCCATTGACATGACATGTTGGAGAGAGAAATCGACTTACAAACTCTATTGTCTATGCAAGCAAGCAAGCAAATGAATGAATGAATGAATGAATGGATGATTGAGTTATGTTAGCAACTCCATATAAATATATGTGAGTGCAGTACAATGCAGTGCATCTCAAGTTGAGTTTCTGAATCCTCACAGCTTCATTTTTGCCTCAAGTTGTTCAGTTTCAGTGATAAGTCCTGCAGGAGTGACTGATCTGAATGTTGATCAGATCCAAACTCAGTTGATTCTTTTCTTTCGATAAAGTGCATTGCGTTACATTACATATGCTTGAGGACAGTCCAACACCCCGAAACAAACAAATGCCGACTCTAGCTAGCGTTGGACACAATGACCAAATTGCGGATGCTCTGACAACAGCAAAGAACACCTGCATGAGGATTCAGAAACAGTGGCGGGGCCAAGCCTCCCGATGTGATGTGAGAGGGTAGCACAATTTCAAAGTTAACAATGATGATCTTGATAGTTAACTATAGGGTAATTGAGATACGTGGTGTTTAATAAAGAAAGCATGCAATTGAGATACGTGGCTCTACAGTTGGTCTTAGCAGAAGTCGGTGCTCCACGCTCTTGAACTTCCCGTTTGTAATAATCTGCACAATTGCAAAAAGGACAAATAAGAATTGGATTTCAAACAATCCATCATAGAGATCAATGATGGTGTATGGTATTATGGTGAGTAACAACATATTTTTTAGTTAACTATAGTTTAATTTATTAAACATTACTGTTTATGACAAACAAAATATTGCAAATTTATCACGAATAAAATGATTTTGTATGATAATTAAATTATTCTTCAAATTTAGAATTGTGTCAAAACTGTCCTTCAATCTTAAATAACAAATAAAGATCAATTTACAAAAATTCACATCGACAACTAGAATACAAATATGTATGTGATTGGTCCAATATCAATTGGTAATGTCATTTCTTATCAAAATTTATATATTTACTAATAGTTTAGAGTTTACACACCATTTTAATATAATTTTAAAATTAAATACTAGAACTTGAGACAATGAGAGATTGGGGAATATACTGTATTCACTCTTATATATTTTTCTGAAACTTATCACTGCAGGGTAAAACCGCTATCCATCTTTATATATTATAGCTCTACTATTAGAAAGAGAAACGTACAGGTTTCACAAAAAGTGCTGGTACCCATAAATATGCCTATACAAATATAATTGTATACTAACAATAAAAATAAACTATTTAAATATAATTTATAGATGAATATTGTAAGCACAAGCATAGAAGATAAGATAGTTATTAATTTATGACCGTAATTAAAAAAAATTATATACTAAAATAATAAAAAAATATTTTCCAAATGAGTGAATGTATAAAAAATATATAATTAATGTATAGCAATTTGGTTAGCTGAAAGTGTGACAGTACCTGCATCATGTCAGCAATATTGGCCAGCAACGCACCCTTGACCGGAGGAACATCAATCCAAACACCTTGATGAAGAATTTGAAGGCCGCCGACGCTATCTTGGAGGAGCAAGGTCAAATGTGGCTCGGGACATATCGGGAAATAGTGACACGCCATAGACCTTGCATTGAAGCATTTTGTGCCTGCTAGATAATCACTTGCAAGACCTAAAGCTTCCGAAAATAACTCAGACAACTTCATCACAACTCCATCGATGCCTTCCATGTACTCCCTCACTTCTTCTCTGTACACTTCCACAATAATGTTATCAAAAATATAATTTTATCTCACGAAAGCACCCTTAACATGCATGGGATAACTAATTAGAAAGTTAGTGTGTGAAGTTAATTATATATTATATAGTGGAGGGATGACCTGCAGATTTGTGGTATTGCTTCAAAGCTTTCGGGGTCTTGTAGAGCCTTGCAAGATAAGGTATCTCTCCAGTCGGCCGGAGTTGCTGCGCTGAGATCTCCATGAAAGCTGAAGAAGTTAACCTTGCGAGCAAAGTCGCGCGAGTACCACTTTGCTTTCTCCTCCTGAGGAAGCTCATGGAAAGCTCGGACTCCTCTCTGGATTCCCTCCATGACATGGAGAGGAATCCCATGATTCACCAGCTGAAAGAAGCCCCATGACTCTGCCGCGCTCCTTATCTCCTCCACGACCCACTTTCGGCTCTCCGGGGAATCAAACCCGGTGAGATCAATCACGGAGAACTGAAGGCCGCGAATCTTGTGAAGATGATCGTCTTCTTCTTCAGGCCTTGTTCGGTTGCGGGTGAATTCGAATGGATTGAAGGGGTTTGAGGGGGATTTAAACCTCTTCTAAGTCAAAATATGAACCAATCCCTGCCAATCCCCTTCAATCCTCTTGAGGAGAGGATTAACCGAACAAAGCCTCAGGGAGTGAATAGCTGAGGAGATTCTCTGGAGGGTGTATGAACATGGAGGGAAGCTTGGTGACACCGGCGTCGACGAGGCCTTTGACGCCGGCTTTGCTCTCGTGGAAGGCTTTGATCTCCATCTCACGCTGGCTGTGATCCACCACAACTGAGGATGCCATGGTTTGCTTGTTTGTTTAAGCAACAACAAGTTTGCTTGCAGGTGGTTTAGATTGCTCTCGTGTTCTCCTCTATTTATATGTAGGCGGATTTTTTTTTTAGAAAAGGGGTATACAGGTTTTGATTTGCTTACCAGTTTATTTGAGAGAATTAATTAATGTTTTGAAGATAGATGAGTGAGACGTGTTTACAAACAAAGTTGAGTGTTTGAAAGGGACGGCTCTGTTAATTTCTACCTACACCTACTCACGCCCCAACAATCTGTGTGCAATAATTTTTCTTTTACTTGTCTTTGAAGGCCTTGGCTGAAGGAGATCGATCGACATCAAGATATTGACTAACCTTGCTGCCTGTTTGGTCTGATTTTCAAGCAAGGGTACCTAGTATTCAACAATACTGTACAAACACAGCTTGTCTGTGGCTCTACTCTACTTGAAGATTCAACAATTTCCTTTTTCTTCTACACCAACCGGACACCCAGCGAGGAACGACGGGAGAGGAGCTCTAGTCCCCCCCCCCTTCCCCCTCACGGCTCCCGCGTCGTCCTCCTTGGGCGACTCGGGGGCGACGAGGGTTCCCCCCGGCGCCGCCACCAGAGGTACGCCAGCCTAGGAGGCTGCCGATGAAGGTGGCGGCGAGGCTCCCCGTCGCTTCGTCCCTTGGTGAAGGACCCTGGACGCCGGGGCGGCGGCCCCGGACGGTGAGGCGGCGCCACCTTTGCGGCAGGTGGCGGGCGCGGGATGCGGCGGACGGCCTCCTCGGCAGCTTGGGCAGCGAGGAGCCGGCAAGAGGTTGTCGCGGCGTGGGCTTCTTCCACTCCAGATCTGAAGGTCGTGCTTCTCTCCTCCTCTGCTCCACTCCCCCTCTGGCGGTGTCCGATCTGTGGCTTTGGCTATCAGATCCGGTGCTGGCGGTGTGATGGTGGTATAGGTCTGCGTCTGGGATAATCCCTTGGCCGGTCCTCCGGCCACGGCGGCGACGGCGCGTGCGCGCGTGGTTTTTCTCCCTGGAGGCACCGCTGGGGACCTATTCTATCCACCCCCATCCCAGATCCCGGGTGAAAGCCCAAAACCCGTCCCAGGTTGGGCGGCGGCGGCGCCCTGCGCGTCGTTCTCTTCTTGGAGACACCGCCTGGGGCTCTCTGGTTCTTCGGGAGAGTGGCTGTGAGGTTGGAGAGCGCTCCTTGGCGAGCCCAAGGGGTGATTTTTTTGTGTAGGGTGTGTGCTCCTGCAGGTGTATGCCTCGACGGAGTGATGCTCTGCGGCGGCAAGGTCGTGGTGTGTCATGGTGGCTCTGCTCCTGAGCCGGGTCGTAGGGGGATAGGGTTCCTCTTCCCGTTGACAGCTCCACGACGCGCACCGCAGATGCCTCTCCCCTTGTGCGGACACTGGAGCGACACCTGGTGCTTCCAACTTTCGCCCCTGATGCTCTGTAGTGCTTCTTCGACGATCCTCCCGGCAGCTTTCCTTCTATTTCTCGGCGTCCAAGGAAGGTGGCAGTGCAGCGGATGTGGTGTGTCTTCGGTGTGGCGAGGACCGATAGTTTTCTTGCTCTGGTGTGTCGGCCGGCGCTTGCTCTAGCTCTCGGGTGAGCTCCCAACGATCCGATGGTGCGGCGCCTTCGAGCCTAGGCGAGAGGATAGGGTTCCTCTTCGGCGTTGGAAGACATGTGCTCGTTTTGTTCGATGCTCCATGGTCAGGCGACCCTCGGTGCTTCCATGCTACTGAATGATCCTCGATGCTACTTTGTTTTCCTGTCTTTGGTCCCGAGGTGCAGCGGACTTCAACATTACTTGCAGGATTTTCTCGTGTATTTTCTTGGTGCGCAGTAGTGTGCGTTGCATTGTAAGTTGCTCAGTCAGCTCCCATGTATCTTTCGATCGCTCATGCTTGGTGGCCTTGTGTAATCCTAGCCGGTTGATGGCTTTGTTAATTCAAAGCCGGGCTCTTCTTGAGCCTTCGTTCAAAAAAAAACCCAGACACCCAGCGAGTGGTCGGAGGCCGTACGGCTCCCTCTCCGAGTGAGGGGCCGGGTGCTGCCTGCCAACACAACGGATCCGATCGGAAGGGCTGGATGCTGTAACAGTTTGCTACAAAACGGTGTGAAACAGTCTGCTAGTGTCATCACGTTGCATGCGGCATGCGTATTTTTTTTCAGAACCCGCTGATTTAACCGAATTTCCTCGAAGTACTCAGCTAGAGGGATTTTTTTGGAAAAGGAGGATGACCTCCGGCCTCTCAGCCTCTGCATCCGAGAGATACAATGCCGCTCCTCCTGCCAACCTCCACACTGTCGCAGCTGCTGGAGCTACACGGAGCCCACCACCCACAACATCTCTCCTCCGAACACCTGAGCCTCCCAAGACGGCGCCTCCATGGAGGGTACGACGCGCAGAACGCCGCCGCCCCAAACCAGGCGGAATTTTGGACCTTCGTTCGGAGGTGGATAGGAGGGACCTCGGCTTCGCCTCCATGGCGGGTAACGACGTCGAGGGACATTTCCCTTGCCAGGCCGAACCAGCCGACCAAAGTTTCCTTCGGTCCGTATCCTATACCACCAAACCTCCATTTGCTCCTGATCCGGCAGCGAGCCGTGAACCGAAACCTACAAAGATGAAAGTGCCATGGGGCTCAATCCACCAGGAAGGATGATCGAGAAGAATAGCCATCGTAGATCATCCAGGCGCCAAATCCATCATCCCACGTGGCCCTCATGTCTGAACTTGGCCCGTACATTATCATCTCCGTGTTGGTCGGATATAGAAGAGTGAATTGACTTGGGATGGTTTTGTGTAACTGCCATGCCCTGCCCTCAAGAATATATATCATCGGTACCAAATTGTATTGGGGTGGAGTCTCCCCGCATGCACCTTTAATGTTCTCAACTTTGCAAACAACATAGTATATCTTTCAATTTAGTGTGAATTAGCTTGTGCATTTTTCAAGGCATGCTCAGTTATGTCACTCTCTTTCTTGCGTAAACATTTTTGGTACTCATCATCCTTGTTTATGATTCCTGGATGATCTAGCTCAAGTTTGAACCTCAAACTTGAGATGGGTTGTGATGGGATGAGGATGGATTCGCCACCTCCTTCGACATAGAACTTTACTGCTGCCGAACTGTCGATTTTATTGTTTCTTTTGTAAGACCGATGATCTTTGGCCGTGTGCAACTTAGCTATGCATAGGCCGAGTGTTGCTCATCATGGAGAATGAGTTTTGGAACTCCTTGAGAATGAGTTCTTTTAGCAGTGCTTTCTGTTTTTTTTTTGCGGAGCTCCTTCTTTTGAGATGATCATCCACTTGAGAACGAGTTTCTTTTAGCAGTTCTTTCTGTTTTTTGCTTCTTGGTTTGGAACTTGCGTTCTTTGGGTATGTTTCATTAGCCCTTTCGTTGCTTGTTTTAAGCACCCTGGCCTGCAGGTAGATACATACAAGAGAGCAGAATTCTGAATAGGGAAATGAGCCTACTACCAGGAATACATAATTGAACAGACGACCAAATGAGCATTCCCTACCTTGGCATGGCACTATATAATTAAGATGAAGCTTTGCTGTCAGGTGGGTTCAGTTGGTCATCTTGTGTGGTGGTCGGGATGCAAGTGGCTTCAAAGGTACTGGATAAATAGGGTTCTGTTTTCATCTCAATTACTCCAACTAGATGATGCCCTATGTGTTTCTGTGGTAACGCTGTTAAATAAATGCATAAATAGTTGCTGCCAATAACTAAATCAAATGAAAAGAAAATATAATCTTGAATAAATAAATAAAGTATCTAAAAAACTTTTGGATTACAGTTACAGATGTCATTTCGAAGAAAAATGTTAAGGATGACTAACATGCATGTATGATGTGGCAACCTTACATTCATAGACTAATGCAAAAGTAATTATAATTTATAAGTTAAATGCATGGCTTGCTTATATGTCTGGCTAAATGCATGGCTTAGTGGGAGAGAAGACTTAAAAACGGTGCTTAGTGGGAGGAAAGAGGAAGGGGGATGCAGGAGTGGCGGCTACCTCCTGCCTGTGGCGTTGCTGGGCAGAGCGGCTGCTCCAGGGAGGCACCAGCGGCGGGACGGCGGAGGGTTTTGCCGGCTTGGCGCACGACGGCGGCTTGATGAAAGATAATGAGCGTTCCCTACTCCCTCGAGGGGAGCCACGGTTCTGTTTATATTGATGAGGCCGAAGCCAAGCTTGGAGTACAAGAAAGATTACAAGGAGTTTGAGTAGGAGAAGGAAAGGAGTTTGAGATGCTATGGAAACATATTCTCTAACATCCTCCCTTAATCTTAACTATCCTAGATTAAGATTACTCTTGAACTCCTCAAATAGTCTTGATGGCAATGCCTTTGTAAAGCCGTCTGCTACTTGATCCGTGGAGGGAATAAACCGTATCTCAAGTTTCTTGGCTGCAACCCTTTCTCGCACAAAGTGAAAATCAATTTCGATGTGCTTTGTCCTTGCATGAAACACAGGATTTGCAGACAAATATGTTGCTCCCAAGTTATCACACCATAAACATGAGATACGATTCTTCTTGATTCCCAATTTCTCAAGAAGTGATTCAACCCAAATGATTTCTGCAGTTGCATTTGCCAAGGACTTATATTCAGCTTTTGTGCTTGACCGTGACACGGTGGCTTGCTTTCTAGCACTCCAAGAAATAAGGTTAGACCCAAAAAATACTGCAAAGCCTCCAGTTGATCTTCTGTCATCACTGCATCCTGCCCAATCAGCATCAGAGAATGCACTCACAAGAGAGGAATTAGACCGTTTGAAATGGAGTCCTATTCCTATAGTATGCTTTACATATCTCACAATTCTCTTGACAGCTGACCAATGTGCAGAAGTAGGTGCATGCTGATATTGACAAACCTTGTTGACAGCAAATGAGATATCTGGATGTGTGAGAGTTAAATATTGTAATGCTCCTACAGTACTCCTATACCTTGTACTTTCCTCCTCTGAAGTGGCACACCTTCATATGCTGAAAGTTTTTCTGAGGAAGACAAAGGTGTAGGAACTGGCTTGCAATTCTTCATCCCCATGCGAGACAGAAGCTCAGAGATATATTTCTCCTGATTTAACACAATTCCATCTTGAGTTTTCTTGACCTCAATGCCTAGGAAGAAATGCAAATCACCTAGGTCTTTCAAGGCAAACTCTGAGCTCAAATCATGCAGAAGTGCATTAGTAGCATTTTGTGAAGAACTTGCAACTATGATATCATCAACATATATAAGCACAAAAATGACTATTCCAGCCTTGTTATAGATAAACAAAGATGTATCAGCTTTGGAGGCAATGAAACCAAGATATTTCAACTGTAAGCTCAATCTGGAGTACCATGCTCTGGGTGCTTGTTTTAAACCATAGAGTGCCTTGTCAAGCTTGCAAACATAATGTGGTGACTTCTTGTCCTCATAACCAGGTGGTTGTCTCATAAACACTTCCTCTTCTAGAATGCCATGCAAAAACGCATTCTGTACATCTAGCTGTCGTAGACTCCAACCCTTGGATACAGCAATGGCTAGCACAAGTCTGATAGTTGCAGCTTTAACAACGGGACTGAAAGTGTCCTCATAACCAATACCATAACGTTGTTTAAAACCCTTTGCAATGAGACGTGCTTTGTACCTGTCAATGGAGCCATCTGCCTTCTTTTTAATTCTGCAAACCCATTTGCAATCGATGATATTTTTACCTTTCTGATTTGGCACAAGATGCCATGTCTTGTTCCTCATAAGTGCAGAATATTCCTCATCCATTGCCTTCTTCCACTTAGGATCATTAAGTGCACTATTCAATGTTGTTGGTTCTCCTGAAATACACAACATTCCATACGGTATAGTCCCATCTTTTCTTATTTTAGGATTTCGTATACCTTTCTGTAATCGAGTCATAACTCATGAAGGAACTGCTGGATGGACCACAGGAGCACTCGCCGCAGAAGATCCCGAGGAAGCTGCATGTGATGACACAGGCGAATCTGGCGCCACCTGCACAGAGGATCCTGTAGCCGTTGGTGTGGCCGCCTGTGTGTCCGCCACACGGGTGCCAGCCGCCCGAGCCGGCACAAAGAATCGACCGCCCGACCGCGATTGCAGGCGCACGCTGGGCGAGGGAGATTCGGCCCCACGGCTGGTCCCGCCTGCTGCTGAGGTGGCGGCGTGGGAGTGGCGCGCGCTGGGCGAGGCGGATTCGGCCCCGCGGCTGGTCCCGCCTGCTGCTGAATCAGCGCTGCGGTTAGTGGGAGCGCGATCCGAGGCTGATTTGGCCGCGGGATCCGAGGTCTGCGCGCGAACAGGAGTTGCGGGCGCCACCGGATCAGCTTCGTCGTCTGTGCCAGGTTCGTCTCCTTCCTCAGCATGAAATATAAGATGATCTTGAGCTTGATTTTCAAAATTTTGATCATTTTGAGCGCCGTTTTCACCAGGGACCTGCACAGGCAACAGAGAAGAACCAATACCAGCAGGAATATCATCACTTTGGTTAGTACAACTGTCGCCCCCATGATCAAAAGACCGAAGATGTGGAGGAAGAAGAAGGATTTCCTTGCGGAGAAGTGCACCAGCATTGGGATGAAGGGAAGCAAAAGGGAACACAGACTCATCAAAAACTACATCTCTGGATATGTAGACCCTACCAGTAGGAACATCTAGACATTTAAATCCTTTATGCATGGGACTATAGCCTAAGAAGACATACTTTTTGGAGCGAAAAGCGAGTTTGCGTGTGTTGTAGGGTCTGAGGTTGGGCCAACATGCACAACCAAAAACACGAAGAGATGTGTAGTTGGGTGTGACACCGAGGAGTCGTGTAATGGGTGTTTCAAATTGATGACTTTACTAGGAAGCAAATTGATAAGATATGTAGCGGTTAAGAATGCTTCATCCCAGAATTTGAGTGGCATGGATGCATTTGCTAGCAATGCTAGCCCCATATCAACTATGTGACGGTGCTTTCTTTCAGCAGACCCGTTTTGTTGGTGAGCATGAGGGCAAGAAACATGATGTGAAATACCAAGTTTTTGGAAGAAAGAGTTCAATTTTTCATACTCACCACCCCAGTCACTTTGCATAGCAATGATCTTGGAGTTCAGTTTGCGTTCAACAAGGTTTTGAAAATTGATGAAGACTTGGAATACATCAGACCGTTTCTTTAACAAGTAAATCCAAGTAAATTTACTATAGTCATCAATAAAGCTTACATAGTAAGAAAATCTCCCAACTGAAGTAGGGGCTGGCCCCCATACATCTGAAAATATAAGTTGTAGAGGAGCAGTAGACACACTAGTAGAGATGGGATAGAGTAATTGATGACTTTTTGCTTGTTGACACGGATCACAAACTGACTCAACACTATTCTCATAAGAGAGTTTATTTTTGCTAAGAACATATTTAACTATGACTGAAGATGGATGATCTAATCGACTATGCCACCTTGATGATGATGGCTTGGTGACAATATTTGCTTGTTTATTGGACCACGAAGATGATGATGATGATATGAGTGGATAGAGGCCTCCCACGCACCGTCCTCTAAGAATGATTCTCCTTGTGCTCAAATCCTTAACCAAGAAAAAGTAAGGATAGAATTCTATAAGAACATTATTATCAAGGGTGAATCGATGAACAGAAACAAGATTTTTGGAAGTTTGAGGAACATGCAAGACATCTTTAAGGTGCAAATTTTCCATGGGGTTTTGAA
The DNA here is from genome assembly GCF_002162155.2 of Triticum dicoccoides. Classification (NCBI taxonomy): domain Eukaryota; kingdom Viridiplantae; phylum Streptophyta; class Magnoliopsida; order Poales; family Poaceae; genus Triticum; species Triticum dicoccoides. The sequence continues at coordinate 309,313 of NC_041392.1, forward strand.
CAATTGAACTACCAATGTGGGTAATATTCATACCAGAACCGTTTGCCGTGCGAATTTGGTCGCCTCCGTTGTATTTCTCCCGTACTGTCAGCTTGTCAAGTTCACCTGTGATGTGATTTGTTGCTGCACTGTCTGCGTACCAATTAGTGTCCACGCCATAGGAGACAGCATGCGCCTCCTTCTCTTCTTGATCATTCTCTTCATAGCGCCACCAGCAGACACGTGCACCTCCTGGATGATGTCTATAGCATATCTGGCACTCAGGATAGTCATGCTGCTGCTCGCGTACCTGCTGTTGCTGTTGCTGTCGAGGGCGTCCTCTAAATCCGCCGCCTCTATTTGCAGGAGAAGGCTGGCGGTCACCGCGGTCACCGCGGCCGCGCCCTCTTCCTCCTCGCCCACGGGATCTGCCACGGGACTGGCCGCGGCCTCTGTAGATGGTGTTGGCAGATGAATGAAACCCGCCTGAAGACGAGTCTCCCAGCATCTCCATCCTCTGATCAAAGGCGGAGATCTGAGCGAAGAGGTCATCGGCGGTGATTGTGTTCTTGACAGCGCCGATCGCCGCCACCACGGAGTCGTAGTCGCGGTCGAGTCCTGCGAGTATGTAGTCCACCATCTCCGGATCAGAGACGGGACGACCAGCGGCAGCTAGTTCATCCCCAAGGCTCTTCATCTTCGCCATATATGCCGAGCTCGACATTGTGCCCTTCTTGGTGTTGGTGATCGCGATCCTTAGATTGGTGATCCGGGACTGTGATTGCGAGGCAAAGAGATTGTTCACCGTCGTCCAGAGCTCATAGGTGGAGTCCTTCCCGACGACTTGCGCAAGGATTTCTGGAGACATGGAATTGAGAAGATATGACAGGACCTGCTAGTCTTTGGCGATCCAGGGCCCGTATAGAGGGTTCGGCTCGAGGGCCGTCGTCTTGTCCGCCTTCGTGACCTCCACAGTCTTGGGTGGAGCGGCGTCAGAGTTGTCCAGGAGCCCGGTTACCTGCGCACCTCGCAGGGCTGGGAGCACCTGGGTCTTCCAGAGGATGAAGTTTCCTCTTGCTAGCTTCTCAGATGGCGGCGATCCGAGGTTGAGGCCGATGCCGGACGAAGAAGCCATGGAGACGATGATATGTGGTTCTAGGGTTTTGATTTGTGGCTAGATGTAGGAGAAGAGGTGGCTCTGATACCATGAAAGATAATGAGCGTTCCCTACTCCCTCGAGGGGAGCCACGGTTCTGTTTATATTGATGAGGCCGAAGCCAAGCTTGGAGTACAAGAAAGATTACAAGGAGTTTGAGTAGGAGAAGGAAAGGAGTTTGAGATGCTACGGAAACATATTCTCTAACACTTGAAACCCTAGCTGTCACCTGGGGCCGAGCGCCGTCGAGGCTGGAGCACTGCACGGCGGGGGCGAGCCAGTGGCGTGGGAAGGCCGGTGGAGGGAAAAAGTGGAGTGGGAGAGTGAGGGCTGGCGATGAGAGAGAGTAGGGAGGGAGAGTGAGGGCCGACGCACGCTGATAGGATAAGGTTCGTTTACCTGTAGTGCTGGTTTACATACCCGTGCTGCTGCTAAATGTGTCCCCACCAGCTGGACCCTTGTACAGGTAGTGGCAACGCTATGTCCAAGCCCCGCGCTGCACCTAACTTGGTAGCTGTAGCGCGGATTACGTATGTCACGCTACTACTATGGCTCGACCCCAGGGATACCGTGGGGCTTGCTTAGCAGCAGCGTGGTGTCTGTCCACCCGCGCTACGTACTACTATGATCTACATGTAGCGTGGTGTCACTGTTACCTACCTACCTATAAGGTTTTCCCTTGTAGTTAAACTATGTGCAGATGATGGCAAGTTTTACCTCAACGAGGCTCACTGAGACCCACATGCAGACGATGCTGACTTGGCAGGCTGTCCGGACACACGGCGCTCCACCAAGGGCTATTGCTTCTTCCTTGGTGCCTCACTCGTGTCCTGGTCCTCAAAACGCTAGCCCACCATGTCATGTTCAAGTGTGGAAGCAGAATATCGTGTGGTGGCCAACGCCGTTGCTTATTGCCGCTGAATCCACCAACTTCTCCATGAGCTGCACGCCGGCATCAACAAGGAAACAATGGTCTTTTGTGACAACGTATCAGCTGTCTACCTCTCCCAAAACCCAATGCATCACTGCAGTATCAAACACATCAAACTGGGCATTCACTTCGTTCGTGAGAAGGTCGCTCTTTGTTAGTGCATCATGCATGTCCCGACCGGTCAGCAACTTGCATACATCACGACCAAGGGTTTACATACTGCACTATTTGAGGATTTTCGTCCCAGTCTTTGCGTCACCGACGGCACCCCGCTGCGAGGGGG
>NC_041392.1:312017-325195 GCF_002162155.2 Triticum dicoccoides
TGGGTGGTTGGAACCAGTCTTCAGTCACGCACCCATGTCCAACTTCTCCAACAAACCACAATCGGATATGCCTAGCTCCTAGGAATTAGTTGGTCAGTTAGTTTGTTGGTTCAGCCATGCATGGACTTCTCTATATAAACTTGTATGCATTTGACCCCTTCCAGTGTTTCCGTTTTTATAGTTCCGTATCTATCGAAACCATGGCAAAATATTTTGGTATATACAAAAACTGAACCATATTTTAATTTCATGCCGTATGTACCAAAGTATTGATATTGTATGTACCGAAAAACCATATTTACAAGACCGAGTAAACTGAATATTCAGAGTTACATGAGAGTGACGCGAGCGACCAGACCAGACTCAATTGTTGTACGTTCGATCTGGGAACATTTTTTTTTTTGTGTAGTCTGGGTGCGTAGATGCCAATCGACATACATCGCAGACAGAGGGTGGGTGCAATCATGCATGCCATTTCGATATGGTTTACTCTTCATCTTCCTTTTCTTTATTATAAATATAAAAGGATACGGGTATATATAGTAAGACCAGGAGTCGTCACTTGGACCTCTGCGATCTCTAAAGATAACTAAAGCATCAGCACCTACGACAGAACTTTTGTCACCTTGAAGAAAGTTATGAAAGACAGAAATGCTGGAGCATCTATCGTCTAAGGGATCCAACTTTTGTTCTCTCCAAGAAACCTGGAGCGGCAGGACGTACGTAGCTGGCATGCACGGCTGCTATATTCCTGGCCAGCATGCACAGCCACTATCGTCTAAGGACGTACGTAGCTTTTTAACTTCTTAAAACAAAATACTAAAGTGAGGTAAATAATGGTCTTTGTCTCATCTAGAAGAAAAATTATAAACGATATACCGGGTGCGGGGAATTGCAGGCTGCTGATCAAGAGTTATGCTATGGAAGCTACAACCGATGAAGAATAAAACAAGGAATTATTTTGGGTTTTCATTGGTCCCGGGGCTTGAAGGATGGAGAGAGAAAAGCTAGAAGGCGTCAGGAATCATGCCAAAGAAGCTGCAACACGTAAGAACTAAAGAACAAATCTTTGCTTGGTTAATTTGCTTTGGTACATAGCAAGAAGGTTGGCAAGTGGAAAGCAATAGAAGAATCCTTTGTTTTGGGTTTTGCTTGGTCCCAGGGTCGAAGGTTGGAGAGAGAAAAGCTAGAAGCCGTCAGAGATAGATCATGCCAAAGAAGCTGCAACACGGAATACATACAAAAGAGTAAATCTTTGCTTGGTTTTTCTTCGGTTCCCAATAAAGTTTAAAATAGCCGGCTATAGATTTGCTAGCTATAGTGCTTTGAGCAGGGTCTCGCTAAACGATACTCACAGCTAGCTATTCATGTACAATTGTCCGATAAAGTTATGAAACAGCCGGCTATAGATTTGCTAGCTATAGCGCTTTGAGCAGGGTCTCGCTAAACGATACTCATAGCTAGCTATTCATGTACAATTGTCCGATAAAGTTATGAAATAGCCGGCTATAGATTTGCTAGCTATAGCGCTTCGAGCAGGGTCTCGCTAAACGATACTCACAGCTAGCTATTCATGTACAATTGTCCGATAAAGTTATGAAACAGCCGGCTATAGATTTGCTAGCTATAGCGCTTTGAGCAGGGTCTCGCTAAACGATACTCATAGCTAGCTATTCATGTACAATTGTCCGATAAAGTTATGAAATAGCCGGTTTTGGAGGACCGCCGCCATTTAGAATAGCCCGCTGTTCAAAACTACGGTTACCAGCAAGAAGGTTGAAAACAAGGAGCAGCAACAAAAAAAATGATCACTTAGTTGATTTTTGGTTGGTTCGAGGTGGAACTTTGCGAGAGGAAAACAATGAAAGACATGTGGAGTTGTGCCAAGGAGCACTTGGATGCGAAGATCAAAAGAAAAATAAAAATATTTCTTCGTTTTTTGAGTACCAGGAACTTGGTGGGATAAAATAGGATTAGTGTTGAATGACGAAATAATAGCAACAGAGGGAGTCAACGGTTTATGTCCATGTTCAGGCAGATTTCAGAGAAAGGTAACTCCTTGTCATGTCGGCCAAGCCTCGTTCACAAACACCGTATATATGTGTGTCTGTGTGTCATCTATCATCTTGCACCGCATGTTCACAAACATAGTGGCGGCATGCTTTTATTTTAGGAAAAAGTATATTTTTCATCCCTCAATTCTTTTAAAAGTCTCGATTTGGTCCCTTAACTCTGAAACCGGCAAACCTTAGTCCCTGAACTTTTCAAACCAGACAAGTTTAGTCCCTCATATCGCAATCTCGGTATCTTTGTTGACTCAACCCGGTTTTGACCAGTCTTTGCTGATGTGGCAAACTTTCTCTCTCATACTCATCCAATCTCTTTTTCCTCTGGTCGCTCTAGTGGGCATTTGATCGAGCAACTAGCGTGCACGTGTGCATTTCCACCACCAACACCAGCTCGTCGTCCGACTAGGCAACACCAGCTAGGAGTACGCCGCTGGCACCATTGGCCGGACCTACACACGTCCTCATCGCGAATGCTCGATGGCGTTGATTCTGTTTTTGACATTAGAGCTCTTAATTAACTCCTACGGGTACCATTTAATTAATCAAACAAGAAAGAAAATGTTCACACGAATCTTCACTCAAAAGTCAAAATAAAATGGTATAGCAGTTAATTAGATAAGACTTAGTTATCACCTAGATGTGGAGAGCAAAGAAGGTGGCTGTCCCACGATGGACCTTTTGCTTTAATAGAACGTGGCCACCATCTTGTGCAGATTCGTCGATCGATTGGCATCCAAAGCAGATGTGTCAAGTCTTGTAAATATCTGCTCTTAATTAACCTGCGGAATGAGGGTTTCCAGCGGCTGCATCATCCCGAGCTGCTCATTGCTGCGGCGCATGGCGACTCCGATGAAATAAAGCGCCTTCTTCTTCTTGACAATCACAGGGAAGAAGAAGATGCAGCGCGTCAAGTTATCCTCAATGTCGTCGAGGATACCATCACCGACAAGCGAGCTGCAACGCCCCCGTCAGAAGCAGCCACCGGTGCAGGGGACTCCATCCTCCATGTAGTAGCGTCCAGTGGAGATGGATATGAATTCTTGGAGTGTGCAACGGTGATCGTTGGCAAGGCCAATCACCTCCTCAGCGCCCCTAACTGGAAGGGCGACACCCCCCTGCATTGTGCCGCCCGGCTCAGGAATCTCTTGGCTCTGGCAAGAGCCAGTGAAAGTGACGATGAGAGGGTGAAGGCGATCCTAAGAGTGCAAAATGGGGAGGGAGAGACGGTGCTGCACGAAGCCGTCCGTTTGGAAGACAAGGAAATGATCGGCGAGCGGACTCACAGCTAGCTCGTGTTCCGCTGACCGCTAGTGCCTCGCCCCGGCCTCTACTTGGCCCTCTCGCTGTGTCACAGGGACATTGCAAAGCTGCTCTTTGAGAAAGACGACGAGCTGTCTTACTCTGGACCGGACGGCCAAAATGCCTTCCACGCAGCTATACAATGGGAATGGGGCCAAGGTGATCTTTTTCTAACCTTCCCTCCCATGTTTTCCAGGTGTATGTTTAGATTTCAAGTTTCTTATCTTCTTGTCATATATAGCACTTAATTCGCCTCACTTCACATGTCTTTCTTCATTTTATTAATTGTGACTAGTTGACTAAATATTGTTTGGTAGACCCCCCTTCACAAAACGTATAAAGGGTAATATAGACCTTTGTCAAATCGTATCTAGTTTCGTATGTATGATGGGTAACACATCCGTACATACGTCTGATAGCATTAATCTTGACATGAATAGGTTAGTTGGTGGCATAGCCGGCCGCGTCGTGTAGATCGTGAAGTCAGTACGTGGTTAGTTGGTGCGTAGCCGAGTCAAGTGCATGCGTTTAGTGGTTGTTAGCTAGCGTGGTGCGTTTGTATATGCATGTTGGCTTAGTCTTGTGCGTGAGTGGCATAGGAGCCGGGCAGGCTGTTGCCCTGGTAGCGTGTGTGTGCGTGTGCTACTTAAACAGATGTAGGTGGTAGAGCCAAGAGTAGTCAGAGAGAGATGATGTAGCCTCAAGGAGTGTATGTGCGCTCACGGGTGGGGTGGTGTGTGTGTGGCAGAGTTCGAGCTCGCCGGAAATACAAGGGGCTGTTCGTGCGGCCGGAGGCGTTTGTGCGCCGGGAAATCTCGTGTCCTCTCCCTCTCTCTTGTTTCTTTTTTATCTCCGGTGATCGCCGTGGTTCAGTGAGTAGGCTAGACAACAACAATTGGTATCATGAGCTTGGTGTCTTGGGCGTGCTTGCCGTGTCGGAGGCGTGGCGGCGGTGGCGGCATTCGCCGGCGGCTGCGCGGTGAAGCTCCGGGCCGTGTGTCGGTCTATGGAGGTGTGCGGCGCGGTGAGGAGGCCGCGGAGGCCGCGGGGGACGCGGCCGACATGGAGGCATCGGCTGCGGCGCGCGGCGAGCGCGTGGCGGAGGCGGCGGGCGGTGACGTCGTACGTGCGGCGACCGCGGAGGCCGCCGAGGCGCTGCGTGGTGGCGCGGCGGCGCAACACGGTGTGGAGGCGTGGAGGCACTGCATGGCGGCATGGAGGCCGCGGCGGTGCAGGGCAATAAGATGCGGCGGCGAGCCAGGCGCGACCGGTGCGTGTTATGGGTGCGCACTGGACGCGTCGGGCGCGTCGGGACCGCGGGAGTGGACCGCGTCGAGGCGCTGGACCTGGTTGCGCAGATCGCGTACGTGCGCGGCGGGAGCGCGGGCCGGGAGCACGGGGACGTGGGGAGTGCGCGCGAAGGGCACGGCGGTCGCAGAGACGAGGAGGTCGCGAAGGACCTGCGTGGTGGCGCAGAGGTCGCGACGGTTCGGGGCGACAACCGTGGAAGGTACGTGACACGTAGGCGCGGCGTGGCGGCTGCCATGGCGGACGCGGAGGCGGCACACGGTGAGCGTCTGGTGCTGTCGGGCTCGTCGGGCGCGTCGGATGCGCGCGGGACGTGCGGGACGCACTGGTGCGGTCGGACTCGTCGGGCGCGTTGGTTGCGCGCGGGACGTGCGGGGCGCGAAGGGACGCCAGGGTGTGTCGCCGGCGGAGAAGGAGCTTGGTGTGTGTCACCGGAGTCGTGACGGAGCACGGTGCGACCGGCGTCGGTGCGCCAGGTCGGGTCCACAGGCTGGCTCACGGCTGTGACGACGACAACGACGCGAGCTGGATCGACTCTGGCGACGGCAGGCACACGATACGTCGCAGCGGGCGCGGAGGCGCGTGATGATGTCGAGCGAGGGCGTTTAAGACGACGGTCGATGACAAGGCATGTCAAGATTAGGAAGGAAATTGATAACATTAATCTTGACAAGAATAGGTTAGTTGGTGGCATAGCCGGCCGCGTCGTGTAGATCGTGAAGTCAGTACGTGGTTAGTTGGTGCGTAGCCGAGTCAAGTGCATGCGCTTAGTGGTTGTTAGCTAGCGTGGTGCGTCTGTGTATGCATGTTGGCTTAGTCTTGTGCGTGAGTGGCATAGGAGCCGGGCAGGCTGTTGCCCTGGTAGCGTGTGTGCGCGTGTGCTACTTAAACAGATGTAGGTGGTAGAGCCAAGAGTAGTCAGAGAGAGATGATGTAGCCTCAAGGAGTGTATGTGCGCTCATGGGTGGGGTGGTGTGTGTGTGGCAGAGTTCGAGCTCGCCGGAAATACAAGGGGCTGTTCGTGCGGCCGGAGGCGTTTGTGCGCGGGAAATCTCGTGTCCTCTCCCTCTCTCTTGTTTCTTTTTTATCTCCGGTGATCGCCGTGGTTCAGTGAGTAGGCTAGACAACAACAACGTCATCGAAGTACTCCTCCGGCCTGGGCCGGCCTACTAACACCCTTTTGTTCTCTTCTATTAAAGTTCAAAAAATACGCAAAAACCTACCTTCGAACTCGAGATGTTTTCCAGGTGTATGTTTAGATTTCAAGTTTCTTATCTTCTTGTCATATATAGCACTTAATTCGCCTCACATCACATGTCTTTCTTCATTTTATTAATTGTGACTAGTTGACTAAATATTGTTTGGTAGACCCCCCTTCACAAAACGTATAAAGGATAATATAGACCTTTATCAAATCGTATCTAGTTTCGTATATATGATGGGTAACACGTCCGTACATACGTCATCGAAGTACTCCTCCGGCCTGGGCCGGCCCATTAACACCCTTTTGTTCTCTTCTATTAGAGTTCAAAAGAATAAAGGCCACCTTGACTCCTGTGATCATTATGATATGACACTGCTCTTAGTTAAAAACCGGCTGCCCATCAGACTATAGAGGTTTAATATTTTAATATGGCCCACACATGATTTGTTGGTTTGGATCATCGATCCTTAATTCATTGCTTTAGTTGATCGTTCCGCTAAACACGTCCGCTACATATGCACCCTCTCGTTGCTTTCTAATTTAGTGCTTCCTGATTGAACGTACGCTTCAACATATGGTAGATTTATAGTATTTGAAAAAAGAAAGATTTATAGTACTTGACCATTAGCCGGAAATTGCTTCCCATAAATCACGCCAAATTTCATTTATTATAAAAAATCTAGTAAGTTGTGATTGGCTTCACACATACAAATATAAGAGAATAATTTGAGGGACGTGGAGTAGCTGCTCCTAAGCTCAAATGCACCCTGATGAACAGTAAATCAAAAACAGAGTAAAAATGTTATGAATTTTCTTTCTAAACTTTGACAAATGCTCTATATGCTTGCCATAGTTCAGCACAAAATGACAATACTGGAAACCGTGGCAAAAAAAAATCAATGCTCCAAAAATGCTAGTTTTATAAACATTTTGAAGTACTAATTTTGTTTTTTTGCCACGACTTCCACGAATGTCATTTCGTGCTCAAATTTTGCAGGCATGCAAAAATTTGTCAAAGTTTACAACCAAAAAAATCAGATTTTTTTTATTTTGTTTACTAATTTTTTTAAGTTTTACAGTTCACAAGGGTGCATTTGGTCTCGGGGTCAGAATAGAAATTTCGTTATTCAAGATGTATTTTTGTGCAGCCCAACAAGCTTAAGTGGCATGGAAGCATTATTCTTTATCAGTAGAAGCATCCTTTTTATGGTGTGATGAGAACATATTTATTCCATATTTATCGACCGTATTGATAGAAATATTTTTCGCCTCGATAGAAGCATTATTTCTATGCTCTATGGTAGCATTTCAATGAATTGTAAGCATATTCTAATGTAGCAAAAACAATATTTCTGTTTGATGGAAACATTTACTGTTTGCAAAATAAATTGTACTGAAGCAAAACAAGAATATACACATACACAAATTTAATTGGGGTTTTGACAAGTTTTGCATTTTCTGGAGTTTTCCCGGTGAAAAAAGGCCGATGAATGGCCGGACGTGTCGCAACTTGCATCGGTGTCTGGCATGAATTCCTACCATTGGCATGTCCACCTACTTAATTGAAAAAAGTTGAGGCCATTTCAAAGATGTCGAAAAATAGACCATGTTGAACGAAGGGCCTTCGCATAGGTCAGAAAGCTCCATCTGAGAGCACGTTATTTCTCGACATCCTTGAAATGGCTTCATTTTTTCATGGCATTATATGACCAATTTAAGCCACTATACCAAGTTGTTTCATTTTTCGATAACTTTTGCATTTTTTGAAGTTTTTCCGGTGAAAAAATGTCGATAAATGGCTGGACGTGCCGCAACTTGCATCGGTGTCGAAAATTGTTCAAACCTAACATGATGCCTACAATGGGCATTTGCACCTGCTTGCAAAAGTAGAGATCATTTCAAGGATTTCCAAAAAATACACCATGTTGAATGAAGGATGTTCGGGTTGGCCAGAATTCTCCGTCTGAGAGCACATTGTTTCTCGACATCCTTGAAATGGCCCTAGTTTTTTTCATGCCCTTTTATGACCAATTCAAGGCAGCATGCCAAGTTGTTTGAGTTTTTTTTTAACAAGTTTTGCATTTTATGGATTTTTTGCAGTGAAAAAAGGCCGATAAATGGCAGGACGTGTCACAACTTGCATACGGTATCGAAAATCGTTCAAACCTGGCATGGATTCCTACCATGGGCATGCCCAGCTGCTTGCAAAAGTTAAGGTAATTAATTTCAAGAATGTCCAAAAAATAGACCATGTTGAATGGAGGATGTTCGAGTGCTAGAAAGCTCTGTCTGAGAGCATGTTGTTTCTCGACATCCTTGAAATGGTTCTTTTTTTTGTTCATGCCATTGTATAACCAATTCAAGGCACCATGCCAGGTTGTTTGGATTTTTAATAAATTTTGCATTTTCTGACTTTTTGGGTGAAAAAAGGCTAATAAATAGTCAGATGTGTCACAACTAGCATACAGTGTTGGAAATAGTTCAAACCTTGCCTGGATTCCTATCATGGGCATACCCACCTCGCTGCAAAAGTTGGGTTCATTTTAAGGATGTACAAAACAAGACCTTGTTTAACGGAGGGTGTTCGGGTAGGCAAGAAGGCTCCATGTGAGAGCACATTATTTCTTGACATCTTTGAAATGACCCCATTTTTCCATGGCCTTGTGTGAAGACATCAAGGTAACATGCCAAGTTATTGGGGATTTTGACAATTTTTTCATTTTCTGAAGTTTTCCCGGTGAAAATGGTTCGAGCATGAAACCCGGTGAAAATGGTTCGAGCATGAAAAATGGCGCGATGTGTCACAACGTACATATGGTGTCGGAAGTCGTTCAAACTAGGCACATATGCCTAACATGGGCAAGTTCACCAGCTTGCAAAAGTTGAGGTCAGTCTTGATATTTCCAAAAATACGATGTTTAACGAACGGTGTTGATCAGGTAGGCGAGAAGGGTCTGTTTGGGAGCACCTCATTTCTCGACATCCCTTAAATGGCCTCATTTTTTTCCATGGCCTTGTATGGCCAATTCAAAGCACCATGCCAAAGTGTTTAGGTATTAGACACGTTTTGCATTTTCTAGATTTTTCTCTTTATAAAAGCCGATAAATGATCGGACATGTCGCATCTTGCATATGATGTAGAACGTTGTTCAAACCGGGCATGGATTCCTACCATGGGCATGCCCACCTGCTTGCAAAAGTTTGGGTCATTTGAAGGATGTCCAAAAATAGATCATATGCAGTGGATGGTGTTCTATCAAATTGACTCACTTTAGATCGAAGCAAAGTTCAGTGGCGTCAGAAGTTACGAGGTCCAGTAACACCAGAAGTAAAATATGCTTCTTGATGGAAAATAAAAAAAAAATTGATACAACAGTTTGTTTCTGAACAAATAATAATAAACAAATAGTTACATTGGACATAAAACTTTATTCAATGGAAGCAAATTTAACATGTACGGGGAGCTAACTTTAGAAGGAAAGAAACAAAATTCTATCCGGTATAAAATAAAAGAATATGTCGTAGCTTGATTTGTGGGTCTGATTAGTTTGAGAAACAGAATGACAAGGAAAGCAAGCCGGACCTACGTTCCATTCCAACCAACCATGATTTTTGGGATCGATTAATTCTAGGAAGCAGATAAACGGGACAAATTAATTCCTTGATGCAGATTCGAAGGAAACTACCTGGAGAAAGACCCGACCAGGTCTGATGCAACGCTACCTGAACCATAGCGATGCCTTATATGTTTCGTGCTTCCTAACCTCAGGAGTGGCGGAGTATCTTAGTGGTAAGAAGCCTAATTAGTTGGACCTGGTTAGGGGTTCGATTCCTTGTGCATGCTTTCTCTCATTTTCTTAGGATTTTTATATCGCGCTTTTAAATAGTAAGTGGCCTTGCCTTTACAACGGGTGTACTTTCGAAAAAGGACCATCCTGCCCTTTATTATGAAAGGGTATAAGGTAATCTCAGCCATCGATGTGTTTAGGGGGGTCTACTGAAGCATAAGTGATATTGTTTTTGTAAGAATTTTCTCCCTAGTCTTGTTGTTTAGCATTGTTCGTGCGTGTTGTATTTTCTTTTCACATATCAGTTGACTCCTCCTGATTGGCACACACAATCCTTGTATTGCTTTCAAAATATATATATAGGTGAGGACTTTGTATCCATTTATTCCATTTGTCTAATCACTTGATAAACACAGCCTTATTTGTCTTGCTTGTACAACATACTCTCAATTTATTACTTGGCGGCCTTAATTAGTTTTTATTCTTAAAAAAGTAATTCCGACAAGGAACTTGGGACGGAAGGAGTAGAACTTAATAATTATGCACATATATAGAGCTAGGCAGGATCACTTGTTTTAAATGATTGAAACTCTTGTTGCTCCTAGGATAAATAGTTAAGAGGTCACATGCATGATCAAATTGGAATATGCATGCATGGTACTTGCTTGTATTGCTTATTCTATCAGTTTTCCATGCATATTTTATGAATTACCATCTCGATCGATGTAGATTAAGGTAGACATGGTAGCTACCTAGGGAAAAACGTCCAATATGTGCACACTCAATATTAAAGAAAAAAAAAGCAGGTGTATGATGTGCAAATGCTACACTGATCGAGGAGAAACCAGAAAATGTCACTTACATCACAAAGAAACTTGTGTGTAGCGTCGCCACTGGTTTGAACTAATAACGATAACAAAGATGTTATCAAACAAGCAGAAATTAACTTGTGTTACTGTAGCTAACCATTGCATTGCATGCAGAGACAACAAAAATGGTATTGCAAAGGAACAAACATGTTATCAAACAAGCAGACCGTCCCACCGGAAGGACGCCTCTTCACTTGGCAGCATTATTCGGGGAGACGAGGGTGACCGAGTTGCTGCTGTCCACCGACGCATCTGCAGCGTATGTGCCAGACAGCAATGGGTCGTTTCCCATACATCTCGCTGCGTCAAAATATGGACCTGATAATGTTATGGCCTTGCTACGAACGGCTGATTCAGGCGTGGGAATCTGACGAACCCACCCCCTCGCCCCGTTCCCTCGCGTCGCCCTCTCGAGGGCGACTCGGGGGCGACCGACCTCCCCGTCCGGCTCCTTCCCTTCTCGATTCCTTCCCTTGCCGCCGCCGGAGACGGGCGCCGGGTCCCCCGCGCGGCCGCCGATGAGAGTGGTGGCGAGGCCCTCGGCCGCGACGCCGCTCGGGCTCGGGCCTAGGGTTTGAGGCGGCGGCCTCTGCTCGTGAGGGCGGCGTCGTCCTGGCGGCGGGCGGCGCTCGCCGGAGTTGAGGGCGGCGTCTACTCGGCCGCGCGGGCGGCGAGTTGGCGGTGGATGCGGGCGCCGCGTGAAGGGATCCCCTGCTGCTCTCCTTCGCCAGATCTGAAGACGGCGCCCCCGTGCTGCTGCTTCCTCCTCGTCAGTCCGGCCGGATCCGGTGACGGACTGCACGGATGTGGGGTTGGGAGCTCTGGATCGGAGTAATTTCTTGGCCGACTGCGGCGGCACGACGCCGGCGGCGCTCCAGGCGTTGTTTCCTTCTTGAAGGCGGCTTCGAGATTCAGCTCCCTTCCCCTCGTCCTCCCCCTACACCCGGGTGAAAACCCACAACTTTGGTTGGGCGGCGGCGGTGCCCGGCTCCGTCACCTTCTTGAAGGCGCCGCTTTGGGTCCGCGGGGAGGTGGGACAGCTGCAGCGCGTTCTTGGCGTTCCTGATGGCGGCGGTTCTCTCTTTAGTGGTGTCGCTTCGCCATGGCGGTTGGCTGGTCCGGCTCTCGTGGTGATCGTGGTGCCCAACTCTTCGCCGTGTCTTCCTAGGGTGCTCCCGTCCCGTTCAGAGAGGCTGGAGGTGGAGCGGCTTCATCTTGCACGAAGCTTCGGTGGAGATGTCAAGTCATGCCTGACCGACAGGTGCTACGCTTTGTCATGCCTGGTAGGCAGGTGCTACGCACGACAGATCTTCCAAAGACTTCAAGCTGTGTCGGTTGGTGGTACTTGACAGCATGGTGCTGAGGTGTATCAGTGGCGACCGCGACGTGCTCAGCTGTTTGCGCGCAGGGAGGAGGTGCCGTTGGGCGCCGTGGTGGCGTCGACGATAGCTGGACCGAGCAAGGTTGATGCATCAGTACAGTTCTGAAGATGGAGCGGTGGCAGTTGGCGGCGGCGGCCTCTGAGTGCACGTCGGACCGGTGAGACCCATGCCCGGCAGGTGTCCTGGATGGGACCTCAGGTCTTAGATGTTAGGTTTGGCTGCAATGTCTGTTTGGTATTAGGCCCAGGCTATCTGCGCCCCTTCATCAACTGGATAGAGTTGCTTAGACGGCAGCTTTAGTCTTACTGTTGTATTACTTTGTAAGGTCTTGTGAGAATAATTAATAAAATGGCCATATGTATCGCCCGGATGTAGAGGCCGGGGTCATCCTCCTTTTCTAAAAACGAACGGCTGATTCCTCAAAAAGGGAAAAGAAAAAGAGTGGCTCTTACTGCGCCCAGCTACGCGATGCCAACGGCAGGACCTTCCTCCATGTCGCGGTCCAGGAAAAAAACTGGGCGGTGGTAAAGTACGCTTGCGAAGAACAGGGCAAGTTGTTCACATCGTCAGTCATGAACATGCAGGACAAGGACGGGAACACTGCGCTGCACCTCGCAGTTGAGGTCGGGGATATATATATACTCCATGCTCTGGTGTCAACACCAGAGGTTAAGCTAAATATAACCAACAAAAAGGGAGAAACACCTTTGACGCGTTCACCTTGTCCGGTGCATCCATCATCCTTCTCATGGTTGCTGGGTTGGGCACAGTGTCACAAACACGCGAATTGTCCTTGCTCAACTCGGTAAATCTCCTGTCTTATTCGGCTAAGACCCTTGGCGCAACCTTCGCGTTCGGGTGCTGGCTCCCGTGGAGCGCAAAAAGGCCATCGCTTCTTGCTTCGTTACGGTTGGGGCGCTCGTGGCGTTGGAAGTCGGTTGGACCATCAGGGAGATGAGCATGGCATACTTGGACAAAGCCGTCCTGGTGAAGAGGTTTGGAATTAGTCGGTGGAAGGTGGCCTCGCCCCATACATTGTCATCTCCCTCTCTGGTTTGAAGTGAACACAAGAGTGCATTCACTTGGAATGCTTTCGTACGTGTACCCGCCGACAAAATGTCATCGCTACCAGAATGTATCTTTCAATTTTCTGTTTTGCAAACGATATGTATCTTCCAATTTAGTGTGAATTACATTGTGCGCCTTCCAAGGCACTTGGTTATGTCACTCGCTTTCTTGCGTAAACATTCTTTGGTACT
>NC_041392.1:325392-338604 GCF_002162155.2 Triticum dicoccoides
CCTAAGTTACAATAGCATGCATAACTCTATGGCTCTACGCTGCACAGAACGGCCCCAACCACTGTTCAAAGTTGTACGTATGCGATTGGAGTGGGCGGCAAGAGAGGTTTTACCAAACATGGGTGACAACATAATCTCTGGATTGGCCCACCACCTCCTTCGACATAGGCATACTGTTGGCCTGTATGACTCTATTGTTGCCAATATGTTTTCAATTTTATTTTGTCAGACTATCGGCAGACTTATGGAGATTAAGCACAACTTGGGGACAGGGCAAATTCCCACAAAGTGTGCTGGTTCACCATAATTGTAACATATTACATCCTTAAGCTTAGGATCATTTTTAACCATAGCTTCCTCTATTCTGCTTTGCATAGCTTCACCAGTCTTGTCAGAGCTATTTGTCCTTCAGAGAATTGGCACTTTTGTTCTTCTTCTTTTGCTGAGTTTGCTGATACCCCCTCCATACCCCTGATATAATTGGCCAATGATAACCCACAAGTATAGGGGATCGTAACAGTTTTCGAGGGTAGAGTATTCAACCCAAATTTATTGATTCGACACAAGGGAAGCCAAAGAATATTCTCAAGTATTAGCAACTGAGTTGTCAATTCAGCCACACCTGGATAACTTAATATCTGTAGCAAAGTATTTAGTAGCAAAGTAATATGATAGTAGTGGTAACGGTAACAAAAGAGTAATGAAAGCGAAAGTAATATTTTTGGTATTTTGTAATGATTGTAACAATAGCAACGGGAAAGTAAATAAGCGTAAACCAGTAGATGGAAAGCTCGTAGGCATCGGATCAGTGATGGATAATTATGCCGGATGCGGTTCATCATGTAACAGTCATAATATAGGGTGACACAGAACTAGCTCCAATTCATCAATGTAATATAGGCATGTATTCCGTAAATAGTCATACGTGCTTATGGAAAAGAACTTGCATGACATCTTTTGTCCTACCCTCCCGTGGCAGCGGGGTCCTAATGGAAACTAAGGGATATTAAGGCCTCCTTTTAATAGAGAACCGGAACAAAGCATTAGCACATAGTGAATACATGAACTCCTCAAACTATGGTCATCACCGAGAAGTATCCCTATTATTGTCACTTCGGGGTTGTCGGATCATAACACATAATAGGTGACTATAGACTTGCAAGATAGGATCAAGAACACACATATATTCATGAAAACATAATAGGTTCAGATCTGAAATCATGACACTCGGGCCGTAGTGACAAGCATTAAGCATAGCAAAGTCATAGCAACATCAATCTTGGAACATAGTGGATACTAGGGATCAAACCTAACAAAACTGACTCGATTACATGGTAAATCTCATCCAACCCATCACCGTCCAGCAAGCCTACGATGGAATTACTCACGCACGGCGGTGAGCATCATGAAATTGGTGATGGAGGATGGTTGATGATGACGACGGCGACGAATCCCCCTCTCCGGAGCCCCGAACGGACTCCAGATCAGCCCTCCAGAGAGGTTTTAGGGCTTGGCGGCGGCTCCGTATCGTAAAACGCGATGAACTCTTCTCTCTTATTTTTTCTCTCCGAAAGAGAATATATAGAGTTGGAATTGGCGTCGGAGGGTCTCCAGGGGGCCCACGAGGTAGGGGCGCGCGCCCAGGGGGGGAGGGCGCACCCCCCACCCTCGTGGACAGGGTGTGGGCCCCCTGGTCTTCATCTTTGGCGAGGATTTTTTATTATTTTTTCTAAGACATTCCGTGGAGTTTCAGGACTTTCCGAGAACTTTTATTTTCTGCACATAAAACAACACCATGGCGATTCTGCTGAAAACAACGTCAGTCCGGGTTAGTTTCATTCAAATCATACAAGTTAGAGTCCAAAACAAGGGCAAAAATGTTTGGAAAAGTAGATACGACGAAGACGTATCAGCCAACACCTCGGAACTACCCAAGCATAGGAACAAATTGCCGCTGTTGTTGAGATTGAATATTAGGCATAGTAGGCATGAACTGAGGAGGCCACTAGTTAAACCGTGAAAATTGGTTCCCTTGCCACGGCTGCTGCATCCCGGGGAAACCCTCCCTGACATCCAAACTGTTGCATAGCCTTATACTAGATGGATACGTGCGCTTTGCCGCGCCTGGGGTTGAATGAATGCCAGAACATTTAACTCTGTAGCTGAACCATGCGTGCAGGAGTCTCTTACAAATTTAAAATAAGATTGTGCAAAAGCTGCAGTTTCCCAAGACATGTAAAAACCCGAGGTAAGATCATGTATACAATATAGTGCAGTACTCCCTCCGTAAGGAAATATAAGAGCGTTTAGATCACTATTTTAGTGTTTTAAATGCTCTTATATTTCTTTACAGAGGGAGTACATGTTAAGGCAATAGACAATTATGACTTCATATGTAGCCACTATAATGGTAAGGCATGTTAACAAAAATTCAATTCAGGAGGGACTAGGGTACGCCATGAAACCATGACAAACTAAGTTTCCGTAACCTAAGAATTAAAGCAACTTGCACACGTTTAAGTATCTTCTACCCAAACCCAAACTTATAGCGACCTGCACAGTTAAGCATCTTCTAGTTTAGAGCAATTTCCTTCCCCATTTCTTATTAATAGTTGCCACCTTAGCCATCATCCCTCTTCCTGGTCCTACTATACTTCTCTTGTTGCCAAGACAACATTTCTTGACAAACTGCTTCCACGGCAGGCTAACAGTGAGCGTCCACCTAGGCATTGGTTTGAGCTTGCTGAAAAGACAAACTGCAAAAGTTTAATGAATTGCGGAAAAAACTCTAGAACTTGAGGAAAGGAGATAAAAAAATCACCAAGATTACCTAGTGCTTGCTATGCGAACAACCATCCGAAGCTAAGGAAGCCAATGTCTATAGAAAAAGTGCATAACATAGTCAACATGTGTACTAACTTGGCTAATGGAAAAAGGGTTCAAATTGAAGAATGAAACTGCAATCCCTAGTTTGACTTATAAATCCAAGCATAAAATGGATTGTTAATGAAAGTCACAACATTTTATTTTATCTTCAGTACAAATGCGCATGGAAATAAAGAAAGTGAAAATCTTCCTTCTTAGAAGAAGGTAGGCTAAACCAATTTGGATTACAATATCTATGTGAAGCATGACACATTTGGTTAAGATCACAAAATACACAATGTTGTATGTGGAACTTTTTGGCCAATAACATAGTAAAAAGCAACGCAAAGCAATGACATCAAAAAATATTAAGTTTCATTTTGGACAAAGGTATATTTAGGGGTCCATGTCAAACTCAGAAGCCACCTCCTACTCTTACTCCTCTACAAACCTCCAAGATGGATCACTAATGGAAGTCATTTTTTTTATTCTAATCCTTAGTAAAGCATCTATCAAAAATTCAAAATGAAGAAAGTGAAACTCTTCCTTTTCACAAGGTGAGCTAAACCATTCAGATTAAAATTAGTAAGTGAAACAATATGAATTTTGCTAAGATCACAAAGGAGGCTATTAGCTCTAGAGATCATTACATAAACAAGGAGGCTAACAGTTTAGGCATGATGGGCAGGTAAAAATAAGACTATTTAGCATACCAAATAGAGAAAAATATGTACATCTAGAATACCAAATACATATCATTAGATACATCATAAGACGTATTTTCATGTTGTACATATTTGGCTGACATTTCAAAAAATCTATATGCACTATATTATGGGAGTAGTAATTTGTCTTTGAATATCGTCTTCTGTTCTCGGTTGGTGGGGCCATCAACGCATCGATCGCTATGTCTTTTATCAACACTTGATTAATCTTCATAAGTGGAGCAGAGCAAGGAGAGGGGGGATCTCAAAGTCTCGCCGTCTTCAAGGGGTGGGGGTGCCGTGTAGATTGCCACATGGCACAATCCAGGCACGACCGTATCCCAATCATTTTCCTATGAAAATATTTTGATTGCGGATGGAAATAGCTGCAATTTTTATGTAAAACAATACCCATGTTGTTTCTTGGCATGGTGAGATAACCCAGTCAATGATGGAGGTATCATATCATAGAATGAGTTGAGTTGATGATGATACATAAATAGTGGAGTTGAGTGAATGTATATGTACACACATGTTGCAGCCGTGGACAAGATGAGGATGGGATAATGTGTTTGTGGAGCAATGATGGGCGTGCTACTTGGGAAAAAAACAAAGGGAACCCTTTCACGATACAAAATGAAAAGAGCCAATTTATCTGCTGCATTCAACATGATGAGCAGGAGCAGGTCTCGTCATCAATCGTAGGAGCAAACGGGGGCGGGATGTAAAACCGATAGTTATACGGAGATCCTCCAAGAGAATCATGCATTACATGCTGCCCGCTTCAGCTGTCACACTTATCCCGCAGCTACCAGGTAAAAGGAGTTCATTGTTGCTCATTCATATACCTGAGCAAAGCTGTAGTAACACGGTAGTCATACGCGGTAGTGACTCCTATAGCAGCATCGTGGCAAGAGGAGACAAAAGATAGGCCGTGTAGATAGGGCACTGTTCCTCAAGGGCTCTAGGCAGTAGCCTATAGAGGCGCCCATGGCCACGACCAGCTTTGCATTTGATGCAGTTTGACGACTAGTGAGGGTGTGCCGCTCAGGCACCCATGAGTAACAACAGTTCTGCCTTGATTTATAAGAAGAGGAGACGCCTGAGCGGATCAACAAATCATTTATTTGCACGTACTAAATATAGGGCAAACCTCATTACCCATTCTTACTTGTTTATAAACTTTTTTACATCAAAATAATTCATCTTGTAGTTAAATGTATTTACATTCAGTACTACTTTGCTGAATAATAAAATACTAGGTATAATTAGCAAAATTATCAATGTAAACACACTTGTATATTATGTTAATATACTTATTATTACACAATCATTTGTTGGTGCTTACCTAAGTTTGTATATTTTGTCACAATTTTCTTATTTAGTTCAAGATAATTAAGAAACTATGTTGTTAATTATAGTGGATTTTCGTTATAAATCTTAGCAAATATATATTTCAAATTATGATTTCATATGGTGCTTTCTTGTATAGTTAAATATCGCAGAGAGTATGGATCTAGCAATCTAGCAAATAACTCAAAAGATGTTTCTAGGGTATAGGACTATCAAGCTTAGATGGAATTAAAATAGATAATTCTCAATGGTATGTGTCTACTACTCCCACCGTTCCACAATGTAGTGTGTATAGATTTCTTTAAAGTCAAACTTTATAAATTTTAACCAAGTTTATAGAGAAAAACCCTATACATCTAGGAAACCAAAATACATATATTACATACATCATAAGACGTATTTTCCTGTTGTACATATTTGGCTGATTTTTCAAAAAAATCTATATGCACTACATTATGAAACAGATGGAGCAGTAATTTGTCCTTGAATATCGTCTTCTGTTCTCGGTTTGTGGGGCCATCAACGCATCAATCGCTATGGCTTTTATCAACAGTACTTTGATTAATCTGCATAAGTGGAGCAGAGCAAGGAGAGGGGGGATCTCAAAGTCTCGCCATCTACAAGGGGTCGGGGTGCCGTGTAGGTTACCACATGGCACAATCCGGGCACGACCTTATCCCAGTCATTTTCCTGTGAAAATATTTTGATTGCCGATGGAAATAGCTGCAATTTTTATGTAAAACGATAGTGCCCATGTTGTTCCTTGGCACGGTGAGATAACCCAGTGAATGATGTAGGTAGCATATCATAGAATGAGTTGAGTTGATGATGATACATAAATAGTGGAGCCGAGTGAATGTGCACGTTGCAGCCGTGGACAAGACGAGGATGCATGGGATGATGTGTTTATGGACCATATGTATCAGGGGAGGAGAGGACAGTAGGACATGGGTGGATATATGGACGAGATGCAAGCAAATGGACCTCATCTCATCCGGATGGAGAGGCGGCAGCCAATCAGGCGCCGGCATCCAGATTTGGTTACCGTTCATCCTCACCACCCAATCCTCCGGCTCTTGTGGATATAAAAGCAACCAACCAGCACCTTGCCCCGTCTAGCTCTATCTATCTACCTACGTACTCTTTCCCACTTAGCTAGCTAGCAGCCATGGCCGCCCTCTCCTCTGCAGCCGTCTCCGTCCCTTCCTTCGCCGCCGGCGCCAAGGTGGCCGCTCCCCGGAGCAGCAGGATGGTGGTGCGCGCGTCCCTGGGCAAGAAGGCCGCCAGCGCGGCCGTGGCCATGGCCGCGAGCGCGATGCTGCTGGGCGGGTCGGCGATGGCGCAGGACGTGCTCCTGGGCGCCAACGGCGGCGTGCTGGTGTTCGAGCCCAACGACTTCAGCGTCAAGGCCGGCGAGACCATCACCTTCAAGAACAACGCCGGGTACCCGCACAACGTGGTGTTCGACGAGGACGCGGTGCCCTCCGGCGTCGACGTCTCCAAGATCTCCCAGGAGGAGTACCTCAACGCCCCCGGGGAGACCTTCTCCGTCACGCTCACCGTCCCCGGCACCTACGGCTTCTACTGCGAGCCCCACGCCGGAGCCGGCATGGTCGGCAAGGTCACCGTCAACTAAGCTGTCATCTAGCTCTTGCGAATTGTTGCGGGTCGGTTGATCGATCGGGCGTGTCATGCATGCATATTGATTAATTGGGCCACGGAGTCCTGCGTGTGTTATATTTCTTTTTGGTCGGCTCATACATCAATTATCTTTTCCTTTAAGCACCATGTACAACCGTTGTGTTAGTCAGCCACACATGTATTCTTAGTCCCCCACATAGACCTCTTTTAAATAATATTTAGGTCACTTTCTAATTATTATTTTTGCAGTTTTTTTACCTTTTGCTTTCTTCCTTTTTTTTGAACCTTTTGCTTCCTTTTCCATCACGCGAAAAAAAAGAATTTTAAGTTGTAACTCACGGGATTTTCTTAGTAATAACGTGTGCCTTTTGTTGTCGTGTTGTTCGTTCTATCGGTGTCGATTTGTGGTTTAGTTGCGAGGCACGATAGATTTTTACTTGGGTCGCGTGTGTGTCTTCTGTTGTTTCGGCTTTGCCCCTCGACCATCGTGACTCATACATTGGCATAGGTGTGCAGGAGAGATTCGCTAAAAAAAGGTGTGTAGTAAGAGAGGCTCATATAATTTTTTTTCTGTGTTTCAGTTTGGGGCTGGATTTTACCATGGAAGGAGTAATGGATATTGTCTTTTCTTCTTGGAGCAGACGCGCACAAGTGGGCTGAGAGGGTGATAGTAACACCTCATTCACGAGTGCTTTTACCGAGTTTTAATTTAGGTCTGGCCAAAATTTAGTGGAGTAAAAATGTCCCACTGAGGGTTTACTCCGCTAGATCCTCCGTTATGTATAGGGATCGGTTAGAGTTGCCCTTACGTTTGCTTTGGTCCATGGGATTCATCAAAAGGGCTTCAGGGTTAACCCAGCTTTGGCTCCAAGCCTGCAAGCATTCCCAACTGCAGAAGGATTGATTTCCCAAGTCAAAAATAATTTGGAACCAAAAGTGGTGTCCTAGTTGTGCCACCCCAATGCATCATAGTCAGTTGTGTATGTTTCATCTCCTGAAAAGGGAATCGTTATTGCCCAAAACAAAGGAAATGTCAGATATGCCTAAAAATGATCTGTGTGCTAAAAATAAAGAATGGCTGAAATGAAAAATAAAAATAAAGGAGTGGAGGTGCGGGGAATCGAACCCCGTGCCTCTCGCATGCGAAGCGAGCGCTCTACCATATGAGCTACACCCCCGTTGCTTGTTACGTTGGTACGCGTGATTAATTGGTCTGTTAATTAATTACTCCCGTCAGTACGTACTACTCCATATGGAGTATTTAACGGCAACTTGTTTCCTATTATATTATATGGACAAAATATAGAGTGCACAACATCCATATGGGTGTCTTACCACAATAGATCAATCACAATACTGTACTAAATTTGAAGCTTCCCGGTACAATCCCTGATGTTGTTTAGAGGACTAATTAACTGACTTGTACACTCTGGCGATGATGCGTCATCGTGGTACTGATGTATGTTAGTATGTACTACTTCAATTTGAAATGAAACCACATCACTTATTTTATATCGAAGGGAGTAGCAAATTTGCTTGTGTGTCGCAACGGGAGAAAAAAAATCACACTTCCCTAGCTCAATGGCTCTAGACCCTTCCCTCTCCCCACACTCACCTATTCCCGTACAATAAAAACAAGATGGTAAGTGGTGTCGCACAAAAACATAAATGTGGAACGATTTTTTTTGACGAGAAGGCCATCATCACTAGCTTTATTAAAACTCAAATGACACTTACATCATCAGCTAAAAATTTAAAGAGGAAATCCGGCGGAACCTCCACCCAAAAGGTAGGAGTATTGGCACCGCCCCACTGAGCTAGGTCATGGGCAACCATATTAGACTCTCTAATACAATGTTCTACCACAGCCTTCCTGAGTTCTCTCAACATCACTCGACAATCTTGCAAAATAGGAGCCGCCACCATCGAGTGTCCTTCATTATTATGTAGCGCCTGCACCACTATCAGGTTGTCCATACGTACTAAAAGATTGTTGCATCCAGTGCTCTGTGCTAGTTTTAGTCCCTCCAACAGCGCTGCTGCTTCTGCTGAAACCACATCTGGGACATGGTCAAGTCTTGCTGTAGCTGCCCTGATGAAGCCTCCTCTGTTATCGCGAAGCACAGCTCCACAAGCTCCTGTGAAATCGTCTTCTGAGTAGGATGCGTCGACATTCAGTATTTGCTGTCGGTCATGCCAGGAGACCATCTGTTTGCATGTGGAACTTGGGTCAAAATTCCTCTTGCTCTAACAAAATTCAAGGTTAAAGCGTATTTTGCTGGAGCAGTCTGAATTGGACACTGAACTTGTTCACCCCGGACCAATTGCCTGCGTTGCCACCATATGTACCAACATGCTGTTGCAAACAACTCTGGTAGTTTAACTGGGTCCATATACATGTGCTGAGAGGCTTGATCACATAGCATAAATTCAATCAACGTTGAACCAGCATGATCCACTAGCGCTGCATCCGCTACTTCCTTTGCTATTCCAAGGGCTTCCCAAATTTGCATTACTCGGGGGCATTTAAAAAGGGCATGCATTATGTCTTCTGCTCCCGAAGAACATACTGGACGCTGAGAGTTACTGCCAATATGGCGGTTTGCAAGGACACAAAGACATGGGATAGCATTGTGCAAACACCTCCATGGACATTTTTTGATCTTCCCTGGTAGCTTGAGGTTCCATAATCTTTTCCACCCCGGATGTGATGAAGATCCACCTGACTGAAGTGCACCCGGGGTTGTCGCATAACACACTTCCCACTGTTTATAATAAGCTGACCGTACCGTAAAAACGCCACTCTTCGTGAGGTGCCATGCGATGTAGATTTCCATCTCCTGATGATGGATTGGGATTTGAAGAATGCGGTCCACATCAATAGGCCAGAAATTCTCACGAATAAGCAGTTCATCCATTCCCCCGAGACTGGGTCTATTAATTCATGAACTTTAGTAAGCACTTGATTCGCCCGAACTGTCACTATTTTCCTTGAAGAGCTATTCGGTATCCAGCAATCATCCCAAATATTTATTTTTGCTCCATCTCCAACTCTCCATATACTACCCTTCTTGAAAGTTTGAATTCCCACCCATATACTTTGCCATACGAAAGATGAGCCCTTTTTCAACTCGCAATTTAGAATATCACCCGTGGGATAGTACCTTGATCTCAAAACCTTTGCACAGATAGTCATAATTTTCAATCAGCCTCCAAACTTTCTTTGCGAGCATAGCCAAGTTGAAATTGTGGATGTCACGGAAGCCCATCCCTCCGTTATCTTTGGGCACACACATTTTCCACCACGCAAACCAGTGCATCCGGCGTTGGTTCTCGTCATCACCCCACCAATACTGCGACATTGCATCAGTGATCCCCTTATAAATGTGGAACGATTTTATAATAAAGGTGTGTGTGCAATTTAGGCCACATATATATCTGATGGAAATATGCCCTAGAGGCAATAATATAGTTGTTATTATTATATTTCCTTGTTCATGATAAAGTTTTATAATTAATGCTAGAATTGTATTGGTCGGAAACATGTGTGGATACATAAACAAATACCGTGTCCAAGTAAACCTTTACTAGACTAGCTCATTGATCAAACATGGTTAATGTTTCCTAACCATGGACATGTGTTGTCACTTGATAACGAGATCACATCATTAGGAGAATGATGTGATGGACGAGACCCATCCGTTAGCTTAGCATATGATCATTCAGTTTATTGCTACTGCTTTCTTAATGTCAAATACATGTTCCTTCGACCATGAGATCATGCAACTCCCGAATACCGCAGGAATGCCTTGTGTGCTATCAAATGTCACAACGTAACTGGGTGATCATAAAGATACTCTACAGGTATCTCCGAAGGTGTCTGTTGAGTTGGTGTGAATCGAGATTGAGATTTGTCACTCCGTGTATCGGAGAGGTATCTCTTGGCCCTCTCGGTAATACACATCACAAGAAGCTTGCAAGCAAAGTGACTAAGGAGTTAGTTGAAAGATGATGTTTTACGGAACGAGTAAAGAGACTTGTAGGTAACGAGATTGAACTAGGTATAGAGATACCGATGATCGAATCTCGGGCAAGTAACATAGCGACAGACAAAGGGAATTACATATGTTGTCATAAAAGTTCAACCGATAAAAGATCTTCGTGGAAAATGTAGGAATCAATATGAGCATCCAGGTCCCCCTATTGGTTATTGACCAGAGAGTTGTCTCGGTCATGACTACATAATTCCCAATCCCGTAGGGTCGCACGCTTAACATTCATTGACGCTCGAGTAGTATTGGGATATTTGATGAGTCGTAACCAAATGTTGTTTGGAGTCCCGGATGAGATCCTGGACGTCACGAGGAGTCTCGGAATGGTCGAGAGCTAAACATTTATATATGGGAAGTCATATTTTGGGTTCCAGAAAAGGTGCAGTTTTTTCAGTATTGTACCGGGAAGCTTTCAGAAGGTTCCAGAGGGGTCGGGAAGTCCACAAGTGGGTTCACCACGACCCAAGGGCTAGCATGGGCTGCGGGGAGGCGCTCTGGCCTTATCGGGCTAGGCGCATGATAACCCACACATATAGGGGATCACTACAGTTTTCGAGGATAGAATATTCAACCCAAATTTATTGATTCGACACAAGGAGAGCCAAAGAATATTCTCAAGTATTAGCAGCTGAGTTGTCAATTCAACCACACCTGAAAGACTTAATATCTGCAGCAAAGTATTTAGTAGCAAAGTAGTATGAAAGTAGCGGTAACGGTGGCAAAAGTAATAGTAGCAGTTTTGTAGCAATCGTAACAGTGGCAACGGAAAAGTAACTTAACAAAGATCAATGTGAAACGGGCTAGTAGGCAATGGATCAATGATGAATAATTATGTCGGATGGAATTCATCATGCAACAGTTATAACATAGGGTGGCAAAGAACTAGCTCCCATTCATCAATATAAGGTAGGCATGTATTCCGAATATAGCCATGCGTGCTTATGGAAAAGAACTTGCATAACATCTTTTGTCCTACCCTCCCGTGGAAGCAGGATCCTATTGAAAACTAAGGGATATTAAGGCCTTCTTTTAATAGAGAACCGGACCAAAGCATTAGCACCTAATGAATACATGAACTCCTCAAACTACGGTCATCACCGGAAAGTGTCCCGACTATTGTCACTCCGGGGTTGCCGGATCATAACACGTAGTAGGTGACTATAACTTGCAAGATTGAATCAATAACACAAATATATTCATGAAAACATAATAGATTTAGATCTGAAATCATGGCCCTCGGGCCCTAGTGATAAGCATTAAGCATAGCAAAGTCATAGCAACATCAATCTTAGAACATAGTGGATACTAGTGATCAAACCCTAACAAAACTGACTCGATTACATGGTAAATCTCATCCAACCCATCACCGTCCAGCAAGCCTACGATGTGATTACTCACGCACGGCGGTGATCATAATGAAATTGGTGATGGAGGCTGGTTGATGATGACGATGGCGACGATTTCCCCTCCCCGGAGCCCAAAATGGACTCCAGATCTGCCCTCCCGAGGAAGAACAGGAGGTGGCGGCAGCTCCGTATCGTAAAATGTGATGAATCGTTCCTCTGATTTTTTTTCTCCCCGAACGTGAATATATGGAGTTCGAGTTGAGGTCGGTGGAAGTCTGTGGGTCCCACAAGACAGGGGCGCGCCCTAGGGGGTGTGCGCCCTCCACCCTTGTGGACAGGTGGTGGGTCCCCTCTAGTTGATTCTTTCACCAATATTTTTTATTTATTCCAAAAATAATCTCCGTGAAGTTTCAGGTCATTCCGAGAACTTTTATTTCTGCACAAAAATAACAACATGGCAATTCTCCTGAAAACATTGTCAGTCCGGGTTAGTTCCATTCAGATCATGCAAATTAGAGTCCAAAATAAGGGCAAAAGAGTTTGGGAAAGTAGATACAACGGAGACATATCAGTGCACCAAGTTCTCAAAAGCCCATGTGGGTAGGGAATGCAAAAAAGGAAGGAGTCCTAGTAGGAATAGTATTGTACTTGGAGTCAAAGTCCTCTCCCCCTTAGCTGCGCCCTAGGGCTTGGAGGGGCTGTTTTCCACACCCCTCCACTATATATAGAGGGGATGGGGTGCCCCAAGAGGAAAAACCAAGCCCTTCCGTAGTTCCACTGCCTCGTTCCAGAGACGCTTAGCGAAGTGCTGTCGATGCTCCACCATCACCATTACCACCACGCCGTCGTGTTGGTTGTAATCCCATCTACTTCTCCTCTCCCGCTTGCTGGATCAAGAAGGAGGAGACGTCATCGAGCCGCACGTGTGCTAAACTCGGAGGTGTCGTCCGTTCGACACTAGATCGGTTGGATCGTGATCAGATCGCGAAGAGTATGACTACATCAACCGCGTGATAAACGCTTCCGCTTAGCGATCTACAAGAGTACGTAGATGCATCTCCATGGATAGAGTGCGTAGAATTTTTTATTTTTCATGCAACGTTCCCCAACAATATCTACCATGTTGTGATCATCAAATCTGCACACCTTACTGGCATTCCTCAGTGATGCCCATTCTCACCGGGTGGCTAGCGTGGATGACACGGTGGCCTGGTTATTGGCCGCTGGCCCCGAGCCAAAACTCATCGACAT